>NW_024467314.1:140313-201252 GCF_000600275.1 Aspergillus ruber CBS 135680 | reverse complement strand
GTGATATTAACAGAAAGAGAGTATGACAGGGTATCGTGACTAGACGGGGTATCAAAGAGAAAAAAAGACGAAAGGAGCCCGTCCGGAGAATCAAGCGGTCGACCTGTCCAGAAGGTGAGGCTATCCTTGGACTCTCCCGGCGCTGTGGGACGCGGTCAGGGGAGTTCCGCCCTAGTCCTGAATTAGTTAGCGCCAAACGGCGGCAGCATGTGACGTTCCCTGGCTTTGTCTCCGCCTTAACCACTGGCCTGTTCCTGACCCAGACTACGACTATGCAGAAATGAAACGTGGACAGTCTGTTTTAAATTCCAATGAAGGCTGAAACTACTGAAATTGCTATGTGCAGCTCAGTTCACCAACGCCCAAGCAAGGCTAAATCGCAGTCCCAACATCCGGCATATTATCCTGGGCATCCTTGGCCTCGCGGCAGTCGCACTGGTACTTCTCGCGAAACTCTGTGGGAGATATCTCTTCAAGCAAAGCCAGAGCTTTCTCACTTGCTTTAATTTTAGCGTAGCGACCAGAAGATGCCATTCCTTCGCCAATGACGGCATCATGTACGATTACAGCGGCAAGGACACTAGCTGGGGTTCCATCGACTCCCGGGAATTCACCCGCTTTGAGGCAGTAGTTGGCACATCCATATTCGTTTGTGAGTCTGTTGTGCAGATACGTCTGGTAATGGGTTAGTCGGGGTCAAGAGTTCGAGATGCTGTTGCCGCATTATTTATCGGGAAGGCTCTTACAGTGGGATGCTTGTTTGCGAAAGTATCGTAGATGGACATGTCATGGAAGAATGGCTTGATATATTTGTTGAAGAATGATGCGATCATTTCGAAGTTGAACTCCGAATCGACAAACACCGCTCCAAGGTATGATTCGACCATGTCAGACAAGCACTATATAACCGTCAGTCAAACAGCACAGGCAATTGAAAGGGTCCTTATCAGGGTTACCTTCGGCGGATCTTTAGTGCCAACCCAGTAATCCACGGCACCTTCGCTCTCAGCCTCTACGGTCTGAATCTCCTCGGCATAATGGGTGATCTGGGACTGCAACGGGTTGCTGAAATGTCGTAGGTGCGTGTGGAGTTGGAGTCGCACTGAAAGAGCACCAAGGAACTTGTTGGATACCATTGCCATCTAAGAGTGTTAGTCGTGTCCCATGACTGTTACTTGAAGTTTTACCTTGTGCTCTGTGAGCCACTGGGGATCTTTATCTGGAAACCTCGCATACAGATCCTCGACACAAACCATATCCAGCAACGAGTCACCCAAGAACTCCAGTCGCTGGTAACATGGCACCTTAGCCCACGCAGAAGGGTACGAAGGGTGAGTAAATGCAGATCGCAAGAGTCGGGGATAACGAAATTGATAACCCAATTTCTCTCCGACTTTCTTGGCGAGGTCAATTTCAAACCCGTCTGCTCTCATAGTCTGATATCGAGGAAGAGAGTAGTGGCTGAAGTAATCTTTCCATTTTGTTGCTGTGTGGTTATCACTGTCAACTAGCGCGCTGACTGCTTTCACAGCCATGTCGAACCGGTGGTCTGGGGCGCCCGAGAGTAGAGATGCACCTATTAACGCTTCGCACACATCGGCTATTGTCTTCTCTCCCAGTGCGTGTTTACTTTCCGAACTAACCTTCTTGCTGTGATCTTTACCCTTTTGCAGCGTAAGGCCTACCGGGTACCATGTATGTCTGGAGAATCCACGGCTCCGAATGTACATGTGAAGCTTCTTTTTGATGGCGACATTGAACAGGTTCTTGTTGCAGATGAGACACATCCGGTTGACGTGATAATCATACTCATCGTCGTCTGGGTTCTGCGTAAACAAGGCAATGGAAGTCGCCATCTTGAGGAAACAATCGCCCAAGAATTCGAGACGCTCATAGTTCTTGCCCATGCCACGCTGGAAGTGGATTTGCTGGCCCTTGTGTTCTTCGGTGTTGTCGGAATTTTTCGTGAATGCTTCGAGGGCAAACTCGGGATGGACAGCCAAGTCCAGGGTTTTACACGCGTCGAGGGTAATCAGATGGGAATCTATTCTGCTAACGATTGCGGGGAATGTGAGGAATGAAGTAACAAGTGAGGTTGGGATCTTTGCTAGTGTCAGCAGAAGCACGAATTATAACAATGGGAGGGAAGACAAACCGCAGATATTCTCAGAGCTTCTAGGCAGACGACGCTTCGGGTCTCTACTTCTCGTTCCTGCTCCACCATTCTGTCCAACAGATTTCTCCGAAGACGAACCAATTCAGCGTGAAAAACTGGTTGATTCCAATTGGCTTTCGCGAAGAACCTGGCACGGGAGTTCTTCGAAAGGCTAACGCAGTAACTCATGATATTGTCCATGTGCCTCCGACGATGCACCCAGTCCGGTGGAGAGTCTGAGGGGCGCAGCGTATCGTCCACTTCACCCGTGAAGAGTCGGAATCTACCATCCCAGGGATCGTAGACGAGTCGGTTGACCAATGACTTCGGGTCTAGGTCAGTAGTGAATTGTATCTCCTCGTTTTTGCGGACGAAGGATAGCGTTTCCCAATCAACCAAACCTCGAGGTGGGCTAGAGTTGTCAAGTTCAGTCGACTGGACTGCAGGGGCAAACCAGTATGGAATCTTTTCGGGCTCCTTGGTATAGACTTTGTGAAACACATCGCGAAAGACGCGGAGCGTGAAGTCAGTCAAGCAGTCCAGCTCATCATTGGAGACTTCCAATTTGTTCAGCACATCTGTTGAGCAGATGTTGGTTTCCACATCCTCGTCAAGGAATATGGAGAATGACGGACACTCTGGGAGTCTTTCTCGAGTAAGCAGGATTATATCACCGTGTTCTCTTGAGAGCGGCTCTGAAGGTTTGAACGAGATGAGAATCGCATAGAGCCTGGTTGGCAAGGTTTTCTCCGGGATATCCCAAAAAGACGGCTTTGATATCATGTCATATTGATTTGTATGCTTCGACGTGATGGCTAGTTTTGCATTCCGCATAGCAGGTAGCCGTCTATGATAGACCGAATTGAAATGATCATCGAGCAGCTTATGCTTTCGTAGCAGAAGACAGGCGTCAAAGGCTGCGCACTGCTTTGCGCTTGACTTTTTCATCGCCGGATTTCCAGTTATGCCTCGAATGGGCGACTTCTCTGGTAGAATGACTTCACAGACATAGGTATTGTTGATGGGAAGAGTAACGTATGTAACCTGGGTCAGCGACTCTTTCTCGTATTGCTGTATGCACTTAATTAGCGCATGTTAACAATCAGCCATAAAATAACTCCTACCAAAGAGCTGGCATAGCGTGCAAGAATAGCCATTGCCGAATGGTACGTTAGCGTTGCTCCTGTGGACGCAATCTTGTATGTTCGTTTGCCTTCCTCATGTTGAAGAATCGCTTCTAAGTCATGCTCGCCGCCGTTCAACAGACGATCTTCTGGCAAGGCTTCACAAAAGCTCTGCATTATTTGCTAATGGCAAATGAGCACTATGCATATACTACTAGGTTTGACGTCAACGTACCTCAGCATTCCGAACTTCCACAAGCCGCTCTCGATGTTCAAAGTTATCCTTTTCGACCATGGTGGCATACTAAACAGTGTGTCATTACAGGTCTCTCATGGCTTTCTTTCTTGGGGTATGTACGGTTGAGTCAGAATGTCGCGCACGGCCTCGGCTCTGTACATACTGAATGAGGGTATGATATAAATCAAACCTGACAACCAAGTTACAGTCTGGAATATCCAGTCCCTCTTCAGCTACCGAAGTGGCAAACTAAAGACAATTAGCGCACAGCACAAATCATGCGTTGGGTCTGATCTTACCAAGCAATTTATTTCTCCTTTTCGGAACTTGACCAGGGCAATAAACTGTTGACGGAAGGTTATGTTCATTCCGGTGAGATCACCAGATCGAACGCCAACCAGCACACCGGGACGCATGTATGGAATGTTCAACTCGGTGAATAGCTCAAACAATATCCTGGCCGTGTACCGCATGTCGGTAAAGACAATGCATTTGGTTTCTGTGGGATATTCAAACTGCTTGCGAAGTTCTCTATGCAAGAGCTGCACTTTAGAGCTGAGTGAGCCGAGGGCATCGGGGCTGTCAAAGGTATGGTTCCTGACAATGCCGCTGGCCTCCTTTATCCGTTCAATTTCTTTGTATGCACTTTCGGGGACTCTGCTAGAGCTCTCGTCATTGATGACCTTGCTCACTTGACCTTCAAGCTTTGGCAGCACATCTTCTGCTAAAGCATGAGCCCATACCCGATCGGAACACCATTTGCCCAACTCGGAACTGGCGTTCCATGCAAACCTGAAGACGGACTCCAACGAGGCAATGTCACCAAACCGGTCTTTCATGGTTTTGTACAAACCGGTTCCGAATGGTGCTTCTAGTCGATCGTATGCCCATTCCCTCTCTGTTGGACGTTTGATGAATTGTCGTAGGAGGGTCAGGTTCGAGGTTGTTGCAATCTGGCTGTCTAGCAGCGTCTCTAGCTTTCTATCATTGATTAGTATAAAATATCAGGCATTTCGGTCATATTGGGATGTACGCAGCCGCATCTACAATATCACCTCGAGCATCAATCGGCGATGCGGTCATTCCAAATACTCTCGGGCGCTTGGGCGGGGATTCTTTGAGATAGGAATCACGAATAATCCTAGGGTATTAAGTCAGTCATAGTTTCTCTCTTGGGGACCCTCAACACTAACCGCGCATAAGCGTGATTCTTCTTGGTGTGATGTGCCTCGTCGAAGATCAACAAATTAATCTGATCCATCCTCACATACGAATTCAAGAGACATTGGTTCAGAATATCTGCCGTGCATACAATAACCATATTTGCGCTGAAGTGCTCGTCCCAGGTCTGCTTGCTCCATAGGTCTGCTCCCATGGCACCGAAGAACTGTCCAATATTCTGGTCGATGTTGTTGCGCAGTACAGCACCCTGCTGGTATACAAGTGTGACACTGTCGACCTGAATAATTTTAGCTATCCACATTACCCATATCATAGTTGATTCTTCATACCAGAAAGAATGATATTCTAGGGAGCTTGCCCTCAGCACGATCGTTCAGCTCCTTCTCGATGACGTGCTTCAGCAACAGCACAGCAATCAATGTCTTTCCAGATCCTAGAAATAATTTTTGTTAGACAGCAAAGTCATCAAAGCCAACACAGGAGTTGTCGCCCAGCACTTACCCGTATCGAGAACCGCAATAGTGTTTTGCACCTTAGCCCTTTCAAAAAGCTCCAGTTGGTATTCCCGAGGGTCTAACGTCCCGTGTCCTAGATCCCGCCTCGCCACCAGATGTGCTGTAGAAAGCTCAGCATCGGGAATATCTTCGCATGCGGTTTTCTTCGTCACGGGGCCCGTATCAGCGCGCTTGGAAAGCCTGTTCATCAGTTAGGTCTAATTGTCACGCAGAGCTCTTGAATGCGCACTTACAGGGCCTCGAACGAAGCATTTTGCGCTCTTCGACGTTTTGTGACATCGTTCAGATCCTCTGCTGGCTCTTGTTCTATATCGTCGTCCGATACACAGGAAGATATATATTCTTGCTCGACAGCGGGATCTTCTGTGGTGGGACTGTCGACTGGATTTCCAGGCAGGATGACAACGGGTTTCTGCTCATTTATTAAGCTCTGCCCTCCAGTATTCTCTAGGAATGTCATCCTGAATCGAAGTAATGACTAGTAGATAGTCTTTCAGGGTAAGATCAACGGGACCATTGAGCCGTACGTTAAGTAGTTGGTAGTTTTTCATCCTGAAGGAAAGGAAAGAAGAGGAGCTAGAGAGAGTCAATAAGCAATAATTACAGTGAATGCGACTTCCATTCTGAACTGTCTACCACTGCAGGGCTCCTGGTAACAAACAAAGCAACAAACGAATCGTTATCAATGCCGACTATCGCGGGGCTCCATAATAAATCCAGATCTAGCGGGGAGCTTCCACTCCGACCATTCATTTCATCAAGGAAACAAAAAATTTCTGTTCATCTCAATCAATTAACATATTCACAATGAATTCTGATCAACCTCAGAATTTACGATCTCTGTTTGCCACGGCAAAGGCAGACAAGACCGCACTAGAAGCGCGTCCCGACACCACCTCCGAGCTCTATCGCAGAGATGTGACCGCCATCATCGCCAAGTTCGAGGAATGCCAGCGACTCGTCAGATTGCTCTCCTTGTTTAGTGCAAATGAGCCAATTGAAGAGGTGTCTACGGGTGATTTGCAGTGAGCTATTTCGTTTGCACTTTCTGGCTGGATTGCCATGTTTACTGATTTCATTTTTCTTTTTCAAGGTATCTGACCCTCGAATATCTTCTCGCGGACCTACTCCAACGAGCGTACAGCTCGGATCGCGAAGCTCTCCTTCGGCGCTCTTTACAGAGTTATGAAGGATACCTTACGCACATGGATGATTATGGACTGCTCAACGATGGCAACCGAAAGCTATATGAGCGATATACCTCGAAACCTACGTCCTTCTCGTTGACACCGGTGAACGATCCTGCCACCCGCAGAGAAGCGAAAGTATCAAGATTTAGGGAAGAGAAAGAACTGAAACAGAAGCTTGAGGTTCGTTCTATGTAGGGGCTCCAGATTCAAGGGTCAAACTGACACCCGTCAAGTACCTCTCGCAGAACCACAGCCAGCTCGATGACGAAGATATCCGACGACTATATTTGGCGGAACTAGATCTCTACACCCATCAGACCTTCCAAGCCCTTGATCTGCTTGCACAAGAATTTTCAATGCTTTCGGCTATGCGCAACGCAGGACCTCCCCCAGACTCACGCCAACAAGAAGATAGTAGAAGACGGAACAATGCAGACCAGTCAGGCTACTCCGAACGTCTTGATCCTTCTCTGTCCCAATTACTACGGGGTAGTAGAGGCGGACCAATATTGAACAGGGATGGAAGGCCGATGCAGCCATTTACTTTACTCGATCGTCGGACACAGCTCCAACAAGGCGTGTTCAAGCCCAGCCATAACCTCCCCACTATGACAATAGACGAGTATCTTGACGAAGAGAAAAGGCAAGGCAATGTTGTTCAGGGAGGTGAACAGTCGGGCATCCAACCAGAGATCGACGAGGACGATCTGGACATAGCTGACGAAGAGACGATGAAAGCACGCGCTTGGGATGAATACAAGGAAGCGAACCCAAGAGGCTCTGGGAACACCCTCAACCGGGGTTGATTCCGCTACATATTTTGATTTTCTCGATATATATTGGAAGGAACTGAGATGGAAGGGACTGAGAACCGTGTCGGATTGTTATCACGACTAATGATACCATATTCCAAGGCAAACAATGCAAATTTCTTGCACATCAATCATTCTATGTATTTTCAAATGACTCTTATGTTCATTTACAAAGGAGAAGACCAGCATCTCCATGGTATCAGTTCACTTTTATCATGAGAGCCATCCATCATTCCTTACGTCGTCACCTTGTTCTGCTGGATTTCCTCCAGTATGGCGCCTGCACCTTTCTCAACAAGTGCCTTGGCGACAGTAACGCCAAACTCTTCAGCAGATTCGGCAGAGTCAACGGCCCCGTCAACCTCGACTTCAGCGCTCCGGCTACCGTCTACACTGACAACAATGGATCGCATCTTTAACTTAGAAGATCCATCAGCGGCTTGAACCCATTCTGTCTCAGCTCCCAGCGGGGCGCTGCAGCCTCCCTCCAGAGTCCTGAGCAGACTTCGCTCCGCCAATGCTGCCAGCGTAGTCTCCTTATCACCGACATTGCTCAGCATATCATGGATCTGTTTATCATCCTTGCGAATCTCAATCCCAAGAGCACCCTGCCCAACCGCGTGTAGCATAGATCCATTCTTCGAGTCCAGATACTGAGAGATACGGCCCTCCAGACCCAACCGGTGCAGACCGGCCGCAGCCAAGATTATGCAACTGAACGGACCATCCTCCGCATCCAGCTTGGCTAGTCGAGTACCGATGTTTCCTCGCACATCCATGACCTTCAGGTGAGGGTATTTCCGTGCTAGTTGTGCACTCCGGCGGACGGACGAAGTTCCCACGACGGCTCCGGCGGGCAAATCGGCGAGACCCATTTGGGGCAATCCTTGCTTTACCACCAAGACATCTCTGCTGTCCTCACGCTTCATCATAGGGCCCAGGGTACATGACGACGGAATGAGGGTTGGGACATCTAAACGACAACGACAGAAATGAGTTAGTCGCACCACAGCTAAGATACTAGCAGCATAGCACCAAAGACACACCCTTCAAAGAATGCACAATGAAATCCACATGTCCCGCAATCAAAAGCTCCTCCAGCTCCTCAGTCCAAAGGTTCTTGGTCGTGAACTCTCGGAAGGCAATGTTGGTATTCTTGTCGCCCGCTGTTTCGCGCGAATGGATATCGAACGAGCAATCGGGGTTTGCTTCTTTCAGCGCCGCAAGCACCAGGTTGGTCTGGAGGAGGGCCAGCTTCGATTGGCGCGTTCCGATGATAAACGTCCTCTTCGTTGCGGAGGCATCGGAAGAAGTGGGAGGCGGGGCAGACGTCATGGCGATTGATGCGCGGGCAATAGTACCGGGTGATAGGCAACAAAAGACAACTAAAGTGTAACTAGGGACTGTTGCGGACTCTCTAGAAGAATGAAAAATCGGACTTGTGCTCTTGCAGGTACCGAAAGTCCTTGTCGCCGTCGAAGAATCCAAACGTAAAACATTTCCCTCCGACCAACGGGCCGCCGATACGTATGTCATACCAAAGTTACCGTAGTATTGTAAAACATGTATTGTCATGTAACGTAACTTCGAATCACGGGATGTCCAAGGACAGCAATCGCCATATCTCGCCAGCGCCAGCCAGCGTCAGCCAGCGCAAGAGCTGAGTACTTGTAGGACCAACAGCCACCGCAACTTCAAATAATTTGTGAAAACAGACTTTGTCCTTTTCTCATAATCTCTTATTCTTCTGGTGTGTGCCTGCACCATTCAATCCCCTCCACCACTTGTTTAGACGCTAACTCCCACGCGCAGTGGATCGGCGCTCCTCCCAGCCTAACCTCGGCATCGGGTCCTTATCTATCGCTTTCTCCCCCAGAGCCATCGCTTTCATCCACGAGGTTCTGGAACCTTTCGCACCCGCTTTATAACCAACGCTCCCCGTCTCCTCATAATATTCCCGTTTCTGTCGTCATTGCTCCATACACTTCCCCACGTTTTCTCACATCTATCGTTTTTGCCATTCTATTCTACACCAGCTTGATAACCTTCACTCAGAACTACTGCTGAGGTCCGATATCGCACAGCTGGATCTCACGAGGGCAGTCAAAGATGGGATCCTCTAAGAATGACAAGACTGAAGCGGTTAAGCTCGCTATAGTTCCGCTTCCTAAGGGCACTGTCCTGCTTCCTGGGGTCACCGCGCGGCTTCCGGTCCCCAATCGCCCGGACCTCTCCAACCTGCTGTCGTCGCTGCTGGATCAAGCGTCCAAGGGCCAGCGACATGAGAATAGCATCTCTTTCGGATGCGTTCCGCTTGGTTCACCGTATCTGAGCAAGGATTCTCAAAACTTCATTGACGATGAGAACTTGGATGAGGATAAGAAGGAGGAATATGAGGCTGTTGACGCTGGTCAGGCGAGGAAGGAAGATCTCTTTCATTATGGCACCGTTGGCAAGGTGGTTGGGCTTCAGCGTCGTGTGTACGGAGAGCCGTCTCTGCTTATCCAGGGTGTTCAGCGTTTTAGCATTGAGCGGTGGCTGAAAGAGAGGCCATTCTTCGAAGCGGAAGTCATCCTTCACGAAGAAAAAGGTAAGATGTCCCCAGAGTCTTGACATAAGTGATAACTAACTCGGTTCTCTGTTTCATAGACCCTGGAATCAGTGACTCTGACACGGTGGAATCATTCCAACAATTAAAACGACTCTCGCGAGAGCTTCTCACCCTCCTACGGTTTTCGTCGCTAATACCTTCGCAATCTCCACGTCTATCGCCAATTGTCGCGCGTAAATTCGAGTTCCTTATTTCCAAGTCCGATTTGCCACACGCATCCAGACTGGCTGACTTCCTGACGGATGTTTCTGACTCAAGCGTTGAGGAGAAACTCCGGATCTTGGCTTCATTGGATCTGCCCACTAGACTGGGAAGAGTGGTCGAGATTCTCGATAGACAGGTCCAGAATATCAGGAACAATGTCAAGACCACCCATCTTACTTCATCATCGTTGACCCCAAGCCCTGCAATCGACATCAGCCAGATTGACCCGCGTGATCGCGAGCTCTTGGCTAGGCGGGCAATGGCTGGCCTCACCGGTCTATCGCCCCCGGGGCCTCTTAGCAGACGCAACAACAATGATGACGATGACAAAGAATTGAACGAGGTCGATGAGCTCCAGCAGAAACTTGACGAGGCACAGCTTAGCGCCGAAGCCAAAAAGGTTGCGGATAAAGAAATTAAACGTCTACGTAAAATGAACCCTGCTAATGCGGAATACGGCGTTTGTCGGTCCTATCTGGAAAACCTCGCTGAGATTCCGTGGTCAAAGTTCACTGAAGACCGGCTTGGCCCTGACACTTTGACGAAAGCGAGAAAGCAATTAGACGATGACCACTACGGGCTGGAGAAGATCAAGAAGAGGCTGCTTGAATACCTGGCTGTGCTCAGGTTGAAACAGACGACTAATCAGGACGTCGAACAACAAATTTCTACGTTGACCAAAGACCTTGACAGTTCAGACGAGGACATTGAAAAGGATGTCCCGCTCCTGTCTGAGGCTGACAGGGTCTCGATTGAGTCTAAACTGGAGCTTCTGCAATCTAGGCGGATGACAGACAAGTCTCCGATCTTGTTGCTTGTTGGTCCGCCAGGAACTGGCAAGACCAGCTTGGCAAGGTCTGTGGCGGCTTCGCTCAACCGTAAATTTCACCGAATTTCGCTGGGTGGTGTCCGAGACGAGGCTGAGATCCGCGGCCACCGGAGAACATATGTCGCAGCAATGCCTGGCCTGGTAGTCAATGGCCTCAAGAAGGCCGGTGTAAACAACCCAGTATTCTTGTTGGATGAGATTGACAAGGTTGGCGGTGCCAATTTCCAAGGCGACCCATCTGCGGCAATGCTCGAAGTCCTCGACCCTGAGCAAAACCATACATTCAGCGATCATTATATTAGCATTCCGATTGACCTGAGCAAGGTCTTGTTTATTGCAACGGCCAATTCTCTTGATACTATCCCCGCGCCGCTGCTTGACCGTATGGAAACCATCGCGTTGTCCGGATACACCACCGTTGAGAAGAGACACATTGCCAGGCGACACCTTTTGCCCAAGCAAATTCGGGCGAACGGTTTGTCGGATGGACAGGTTGAACTTTCTGATGACGTCCTTGACAAGACTATCACATCCTATACCCGCGAGTCGGGAGTTCGCAACCTTGAGCGTGAACTTGGTGCCATCTGTCGTCACAAGGCCGTTCAGTTTGCGGACGCCGGAGACACTGGCAAGCCAGAGACCTACAACCCAGTTGTCACGGTTGACGACCTGGAGGAGATTCTTGGTGTTGAGCGATTTGAAGAGGAAATAACTGAGAAGCATGGTCGTCCCGGTGTGGTAACTGGTCTTGTCGCGTACTCCACTGGCGGTCAGGGCAGCATCTTGTTCATTGAAGTTGCGGATATGCCAGGCAACGGACGCGTCCAACTGACTGGAAAACTTGGTGATGTGCTCAAGGAGAGCGTAGAAGTGGCTCTCACCTGGGTCAAGGCACACTCATTCGAGCTTGGGTTGACCCACGACCCCAATGAGGATATTATGAAGAGCCGCAGCATCCACGTGCACTGTCCCTCCGGTGCTATCCCCAAGGATGGACCTTCTGCTGGACTCGCGCATACGATTGGCTTGATTTCTCTTTTTGCCGGCAAAGCCGTGCCTCCGCAGCTTGCCATGACCGGTGAGGTTTCTCTACGTGGTAGAGTGATGCCTGTTGGTGGCATTAAGGAGAAGCTCATTGGTGCATTGCGCGCTGGCGTCAAGACTGTCCTCCTTCCCCATCACAACCGGAAGGATGTCAAGGATGTGCCTCAGGAGGTCATCGATGGTATCCAGATCATCTATGTCAAGCATATCTGGGAAGCTATCCGACAGGTGTGGCCTGACTCCCATTGGGGACAGCAGCAAGTGAACTTCGTAGAGAGCCGTCTGTGATTTTTCACTATGGAGTAATAATCTGCTTTTCTTTATTTTTGATACTTTCCTATCTTGGAACTCTTTTCAATCCCTGATTTTGTGTTGATATCCGTCCATTCTTTAATTCTCCGGCGCATGTCGGGTCCCTTCACTGTTGCATAGCGTGACTCACATGCTTTTACGTCGTCTAGCGTCTACTATGTTTGAATATCTGTATATATGATTCCAATGCTATATATACTTGAATCAAACTTCATTCATCTTTATTTACTTATTATTATTATTATTTCACATGATGCTTCCGAAAACGGTGCCTCCATTTCCGGCAGCCCGAATGGTTAGATCATCCGTCTGCCCTAGTTGCGACCTCTGGGCTGACGTTGATACCACCACTTTACCACCAACAGAACGCGAAATGACACCAGCAAATGCAGAGCCAGGAAATGTAATACGTAGGTTTCCCTTTTCATCCCGTTTTCCTCTCTCCCCGCCCGCTGAGCTAATACTCTACTAGGAATATGATGTTCAGACTGATCAACATCCATCGCACAATGTGATTGCCCAAGAAAACCCCTCGGAGCAAAATTCTAGCTCTGGTGACTGCATTCCGATTTACGCATCCAGAAAACAACGTCTGATATTCAGGGTCTTACTTCTGCGGGCTTATTGGGAATATCCAGAGCAGTAGATGGGAGAAACGATCGAGTGTTTTGCATCTAGAAAACCCCCTCTTTCATTATGTCGACTCGATCAGAGCCACCATCGTTGTTGTCGCAGGATGGAGGTAATGTAAAGCAACAACCAAGGCGACAAAATGCAAATAAACCATATGCGAAAAGGAAAAACGAGAAGCAGCAGTTGTTATTCGACTCTGTGGCTGAATCGTTGAATCGTCAGTGGTGCATTGATCACGTCAATCATCCTTCACCATTTCATCCTTCGTCCGAACGACAATGTTATTCCTATTCATCTAGCCCTCCATCACCCCCTCAGCATGAACCTTTCTATAACGCCAACGCTGAGTCGCAAGAAGAACAAGCCCGCCGCAGCCGGAGTGACGGGAGCAGGCCAACAACACTTGTGAATTCGACCGGATCCAACAGTAATCCTCCGTCCAGTCGATCTTCGCCCTCCCATGAATATCATTCCGATTATTCCAACCAGTATGATCTATCCCGCGAACGAACACAGAGACCACAAACGGGCAGCTACTTGGATGTCACCGCGCCAGACGCATTTCACGATGACGATATACGAAAACTTATAACCCGACTCGCTGCACAATACGGCCATGTCTCGCACATGGGCGTGCTGGACCCAAGTTATCGATTCTTCGTCAACGGCGCCCGGACAGGTGCGTTATCGTATAAGCTCCAGAATCGGGTTACTATAGTCACTGGGGATCCGTTATGCGATCCAGGCATTTTTGGAGACATCCTACATGAATTCAAGATGTATCGGAAACAACGGCGCTGGGGGATAGTAATAATGGGCGCGAGCGAAGTAATGATGAAATATGCCCGACAGCGCGAGTGGACGGCGATGCAGTTCGGTGTTGAGCGGGCCCTGAATCCCATGGATAACGATGTCCTCATGGAACGGCATGGGAAGAGGATCATAACGCAGAACAAGCATCTCCTAGACACAAAGAAAGGAGGCATCTCATTGGGCGTATACATACCGTCTGTTAGAACTAACCCAATACTCCAGCACAAGTTAATGGAAGTATATGACTCCTGGCGCCACATGCGCAGCGAAACCGCTCGCGGCAAATCCCAAGCCTTCATAACGGTTTATGACCCCTTCTGCCTCCCCGACCTCATGATTTTCATCTACGCGCGGGACGCCAACGGCACAACAATGGGCTTCGCAGCCCTCCGCCGCATACGCGATTCCCGCGCGTACCACCTCGACCCCTGCGTCGCGGCACCCTGGGCACCCAAAGGAGTCAGCGAACTCCTAACCTACACCTCAATGACGCTGCTCAACCAAATGGACATCTCCACACTAAGCTTCGGATACGAACCCCTCCAGTCACTCGGTGAAATGACGGGCATATCATCCAGGATACAAAAAGTCATTCGATATGTGCATCGCTACACATTTCGACGGTTACCGTTGGCGGGGAAGAAGGCGTATCATGATAAGTTCCGGCCGGATGAGAGGCAGGATGCGGGAGTGGGGTTGGTTTTTCCGGGGGGTGTGCCTGGGTTGAGGCAGGTGTTTGCTGTGGCTCATGTGGCACATATTAGTATTAGAAAGTTGGCGTGGCCGGAAGGGAGGACTAAGGATAAGCCGCGTCGAGTTTGAGAGACTGAGCCAGGTTGATACATCATTATGATGTTGATTATTATTCACATATCTCCAGTCATACTCGTTTTATACAGGTAATTCTTTGGATACATTCAGGACACAACGCTCGGCCAAACATGTGGTAGGTAAGGGAGCACTAACAGTAAAGGGAAACACCCGCAAAGCCAGTAGCAATGTCATTATGTGGGGTAAAAATAATGAACAGTTGCATGCCTTTTAAACAGTGAGCTAGGTATCCTCGGCTGCACCATAAAATGCAGGAGGGTTAGCCTCGGTAGAAATGTAGTACAAATATTGTAATTTGTAACAGTGGTCGACAGCGCATTTGCAGGCTCTCTGGAGCCAGCCCTTCGACCACAATTGCAAGGTCAACAGAAGGATCTATGCAGATGTTTGCGCCCGTACGACAGCAGACGCTCAATTTCTTGGCTTTCGACATTGGTTCGCCAAATTGGGTTCTCTATGAAGGCGCGCGATGCTTTGGCAAGGTGCGGGTGGTGAGATGGCTGGCGGAGGTTCATTAGAACACGGACCTCTTCATTCTGGCGAAATATGGCTAGATATGCGGTTCGTAGAGCGGGAGAAGTGGGACATAATGACCTTTCAGCAATAATCAGAGGAAGTAAAACCTTATACAAATAGTATAGAACTACATTTTGAGGGCTTACCTCGATGATAGGTTCGGAAGAAGGGAATGAGGTGAATGTTGAAAGGAATGATCACGAGGGTCAAACATGTTATGGCAGCAGCTAGCTGGTTTTCAAAATACAGAAAAAGATCACCTGTAACTGTTGGACTGAAGTCTATACGACATTGCTCTCTGTTGGTGATTTTCTAGAGAAATGCGCTTTTCTCTGAAAAGAACACCGAAAAGCACCGATAATGTTGCCTCAGTGGAGTTTTACGCGATTTTATTGGTTTATATTCAACAATCGACCCACTTATGCCCTATCTGGGATCATTGGCCATTGATCATTTATATTGCCTGTTTCTCATTGAAGGAGCCCACTAATAAAGTGCAACTTCCTGAAAAGCACACACCAGACTATTTCATCCCTCCTCCTGGTGAAAAACATCAACAACGAGGACGACGACCACGTACTCGCTGCTATACCGCCGACAGCATTTTCAGCAATCAAGCGTTGGATAACTAGATTAAACTGTGAGAATGACTGCTTCCACCAACACCCCGTAGGTATATACAGACAGAATTTTATAATCTGCTGACTTGAAACATTTTATAATGTGCTGCTCCCGGGCCAATTGACTTCCTTAGATGGATCAATGAGAGCGGGACTAACGCAACCCACCTCACTAAGCCTGACAATCAATGTGATTACGGAATTAGGAAATAATACAGGAGAGCATATGAAGCCTATTGTGTTCTTGACATGAAGTAAATGAGCTGCATATAGACTTCAGTCCCCTCTACATTTCTTCAAATTGTGATGTCGCCGCTCACTGTCCGGGACATTCGTGGTAACCACCCGGTCAATCTTCTTCAGAAAACTCATCAAAAACAAGGTTGCGACCTGATGACCACCGTATATCTTCGAGCTTAGCCATACGAATCGAGATCCTCTAGTAACATACATCTCTTTAAGAGTGTATCCTACCATTACTGTCAGCTCTAGGTTCTCCTAATATAATGGAAGACCCCTAGCCTTACCACTTTGGCCACCAGACACAGTCCAGTGTATACGACAAGTCACTCCCGGTTCTGAATCCTCCCAGATGCAAACACCGTCATTGGTATTGGTTATCTCGACTCGTCGTACAACACGAAAGACAGATCTAAGTCTGAGAACGAATCTTGTTCTATTTGCAGTTGACTTGGCAGACCTTATTTCAAACTCAGGCCATGAAATTCGTACAAGGAGATGGTGGTTGTGAAGAATGTTGAGAATCGCTTGTTCATCTTTGTTGATGCTTGGGGGGAGTGGTAGATCTTTGCTTACCCTCTTGAAAAAGGGATTACGAGCTAGACCACTATTAACCACTTGATATAAAACCAGGCCATGCTGAGGACTTACTAAAGAATGTTAGATTCATGCTGTTCTGTGCTGTTAGAGGATGAAAATGGGCTTGTTGCTGACGTCGTATTTAAGTCTACAATGCCCTCATACATCCGTAATTCCGCCGGTGGTAAACAAGCAATCAGGTCAGCATGAGATAAGGATACACTCTCTTTCAATCGTCCTTTTGTGCATTTCCAATGGCTTCTGTTACGACGCGCTCCGTGATTGCGCTGTTCTCAAGCGCTCGACCTGTTTGCCGCAATCAAAGCATGACGCTCCAGGTATGGACTCCGATCTAAGCACGGCGTATGGGTAAGCACCCTCATTCAATTACCTTCGGAGGAATTTGGCTCATCCTAGCTCCCTGTTCAAAGAATCAGCAATGCGCCTTTTCAATGGCACCGCCGTGAACCTTGCGAAGGTCAACGCAAGCCCGGAGTATCAACAGCTAATGCTCCGACTACCCAACACCCCACTGCATCAGCGCCCACTCATACCAGGGAACGGAAGATGTGCTGGCTCAACAAGAAGCCAGGCCGATCGGCAACTCCGGAAGTTGGAATCCTGGGACGCTTCGTCGACCAGCTCAGCCTCGCTTCGCGTCCTCCCCTCCTCTCCCTCTACCAAAACAGTTCAATCGACACGAGCAACCCCGTCGTCGTCGCAACACCCCCTTCCCAGAGCTCTCAGACCCGGGACCTAGAATATGCCATAGATTATGTCAGTCTGCAGTCCTGGCTCTCGCCAGAATCCTCATCTTTCCGTATCCTAA
Organism: Aspergillus ruber CBS 135680; assembly: GCF_000600275.1. Classification (NCBI taxonomy): domain Eukaryota; kingdom Fungi; phylum Ascomycota; class Eurotiomycetes; order Eurotiales; family Aspergillaceae; genus Aspergillus; species Aspergillus ruber. The sequence goes on along the minus strand of NW_024467314.1, from coordinate 183,975 downwards.
GCGAGTCAAGCGCCGCATTCAGGGCTCGCAGGTACGGCCTCTGCCAGAACTACAAGCATCACTATGATTGCGAGAATGAGGACTATGACCTGACGCATGAGAGGGTATTTTGTCAGTTTGACGCGCCGTGCCTTATTTTTGAGCTTGTCTGAATATCAGGCTGCTTTTAGCTGAGGTTCGCGATTTGGTGACGGGGCATACCTGGTTGATGAGATGGGTTGGATAAGCTTAGTGGGGATCCGTCTGCGGGGGCGTTTTAGGAGTATGTACGAGGAAGAGAGACGGCGAGAAAGGGAGGCAAGTCATCTCGCATAATAAATAGACTTTAAACCTCTGTATTCAAGTAATTGGAAACCATGAGAAACGTGCCCGAGGGGCATGTATTTAGAAGTGATAATATAATACAAACCTCACAGTTCAAAGACTATGAAAACACCCAAAAATACAGACAGAGAAACAGGAACGCTTTTCTATCCCACAAACCAAGAAAACGATAAAAGAAACCATCCATACTAACCCACATCAGCTCATAAAACCCCCAACTCAACTTGTTGGAGCATTGTTCCCTCTACCAAGTGCTGACCGGTCATAGCTAAGACCCAGCGCCTGCCAAGTCGGTCTCCAGGCCTTCTTTCCTTCCAGCAGCTGCTTAGCCTCTTCCTCAAACGCCTCACGCTCAGGCTTGTTGGGCTCCATGCCGGCATCGGGACGGTTCGCTTTCTGGATATCCTCTTGGTACTTGGCCGCTTTGAAGAACTGGTCCTTCTCCCATCTGTTCCATCCGTTAGCTCACCAAACCCCTCAGTCTTAACCACCAAAGAAAGGAAATAAACATACGCAGACATATCCGTCGGCGCATCAGGCCACACAAACGGCTGTTTCATCTCAACCGTCATCCTCTTCTTCGACTCCGGTCTCCTCAACTTCCCATAACCCCATCTACCCATCGGCCGCAGGCGGGTGATCTTCTGCTGCTCAATATAACTGCGGACGCCGAGAACGTCGACTCCATACAGGCGCTGCAGGTAGTCGCGCATGTCGAGTTTGTTGAAGTTCAGAGGGACGTGGAACGAGGCGAAGCGGGGTGGGAGGAAGGGGGTGCGGAGGAGGGCGATTGTGAATTCGGGGCTGTAGCATATTAGCATTCCGTTCACGTCCAAGTTATAGAACGGTGAATCTGGATTGGTGACCTGGGGACGTACAGGAATACTTGCTTCCGCTGCTCCAGCGGCGCTGAGGGCGGTACCCAGCCCGCGGGCTTCTTGGGGAATTTGGAAAAGGCGCGCACCATGGTGACTTATCCTGGAGAGACACGGCCTGTGTGAAAGAAATAGAGACCGAATTGGTTGAATTGACAATCGCGGGGAAACGAGTCTCGTCCGGAGATTTAATCAGACTCGGCGAAACTTTTTGGAGCGGAAAATGCGCAGTTGGCCGCGTCACGTGCCGTAGTGGACTATAGCAGTCGTTCTACGTTGGATGCTGGATCAAATTATTTCGTTGAGACTGAATGGATAAATACCATGCAAAAGACTCGTTAAGGTGCAATTCAGAAATATTTATTTATGGTCATCATTAACAGGTTCTAAACAGACCGCGAAAAGAATTCAATCTATCCAGTACACAAGAAAATGCATTGCTCATGATAGTCATTACTCTCAGATTCTTTATTAATGAAATTCCCCTAGCTTATGACACGCGTAGTTCTCCTAGTTTCTGGGAACTATCGTCGACCTCGTCTGTCGGTTTCCCGGACGTTTGCTCTTCATCTTCCTCAGACCCTGATTCTTCCTCCTCTTCCTCGTCGTCGTCCTCAGAATCCTCATTCCGGGACTCTTCATTGTCCTCGTTGGCCCCAACTTCCTTCATGTATGCCTCCAACTCCTTCGCCATTTTTCTAGAGAATCCAGACGCCTCAACTTGAATATCCAGTCGTTCGGATGCATTCTTAATAAGCTGCTTCTTGGCGTCTTTGAAGAAAGGACCAGGCACGTCGCTCACAAATTTGAACTTTCGCTGGAAAAACCGCTTGATGCAGTTAACATCGCGATCAAAGTACATCTCGGCGTTAGGATGGTCAACCGAAACCATCTGCGGAAAATCAATGAGAATCGGCTCCAGCCGGATGATCTCAGGGCTTTCGCCCTCGGGTGTTTTGCCCTTAGCATCAGGATCCTCGATTTCCTTAATCAAAAGGTTGAACTCGTTAAAGTCACCGTGGATAAGACCGAACCGCACAAGTCTCACAATCATATCCATAAGCTCTGAGTATAGCACGTCCGGCTGGGGAACCTCGGATATTTGACGGAGAGGGAAAGCGTCTATCAAACTCATCACGATCGTGTGTCGGTTCTGCGAAATGGGTTCCGGCACCGGGAATCCGCTTTGTCGAAGAGCTTTCATAAATGCGTATTCCTTCATTGCTGCCAGACGCGACATGTACATCCATGATCCGGAGCTTCGGTGTCGCAAGTAGTCGCGGTTGTTCTTGATTGATCGGAACGAGATACGGCCCAAGCGGTGGATCTTCAGGATGCTCTGCTTGCCAGTCTTGTCTGCGACGACGACGATATCTGATTCCTTTCCGACCCCGATCTGGTTGCCGACAGAGTAGATGCACTTGTGTTTCTGGTGCGCATTGAGAGCGAGGTAATCGTATCCTCCGTAGGTCAATCGGTAGCCGTCATCTATTCCAACAAAAAGCGTTAGAATGCGCATGTTCCTAAAGGAGGTTTGTCCTATTCTTCGCGCCAAACAAAGCGGGAGACATACACTTTGCATTCTTGACTTTCGCGATCAAGTTCGTCTTTGCCAAAGCAGAAATCGACCGAGTAACTCCACTCCCACGGAGACCAGAAATCTGCGCAATCAACGGCGTCGGCACAACTTCATGGTTTTTGCTTCCGATTTCCGCCTATTCATTATCTCTATGTTAGCTGTCAGACGACAGGCTGCGATTGCATGACAAGCGGGGATGGAGTATCGCCATACTGCAGCGAGAACTCGGAAATCTTCTGAGTTGAGGTACCGGATCGCTTTAGCATCGAGCTTCATGGTTGTTGTGGAATCAGCGTTTCCAACCCAGAAGGATTAAATAGAATATGAACAGGTTTGAGCTGTCTGGGCGCTACTTTTTTGGGTTGGCAGTACAGTAAGGACCGTTGAAGATAATGCGGAAAACTTATCGCCCGCTTGCCCTATGCCCTAGTTTCTGTTTTTGGTAATATACGGTCCTGATACAAGACATGCAGACCAGCTCTATCGATCTACGAATCACTAGTAGATATGAATCATACAGTATCCCGAGGAGCTTTATGTGGATTTTACAGAGTATATCTTTAGAAATTCTCTGCTCATATCTGCCACCCAGGCAGATTATCGTACATCAAGCATCATGATTGCTTAATTCTACTACTACATCATCTTTCCTCTCAGTAGCAATTTCCCAACATTGCTAATATTGTAATCATGCCTCCAGAAATAACGTCACTGGGTGCCTTCTCTCGGCTGCTATGAACCACGAACCACGACTTACATTATGGGGGTATATCATCTATTTGGAGTCGCATCGCCCATTGACAAAGCAACAGCTCAACATTCTTCGAGCCAATCGAGCTCTACATAATGCAATCACCTCAAAACTCAGATACGACACTATCGAAGTCTACATCATTCCCGATTTCCATGAGGTGGGTATTCATTTACCCCCGGAGGTTAAAACCACCGCAATCGCCGGTTTCTTATAAAGAGCACGAATCCGCAAAGGCAGCTGCTTTTGACATACAGAAAGGCAAAGAAACTGGTTTCTGGTCTAAGCCAGGTTTCTCGTTCTGGCCCTTTCAAGCATGTTAGCATTTGCTACCATCAGTACAACGGCATCGACTGAAATTTGAACGGAGATCCATATGAAGCTCTCAAATACCCGGGTCGACGTTGACTGGCCCGCGAAATCGTCTTTACCTCATTTGCCAAGCTCGAAATGGTGGTGCACCTCGAAAATGAGAGCGATAGTACGATATCTAGTGTTGTCCTCATAAATCGAGCATTTCCTTCATGTTGACCGTTTCCCATGAAGTCACGGGCTTAGTTAATGAATCCGCAACTCACAGCTCTGTTTATCCTCTGGTTAGCCGGACTTACCTCGGTGGTAGTAAACGCTTGGCGACTGGTATTGGACTCTTCCTCGATACACGGCCATCCATGGGGACTAGGCTGGAAGACTATTCGAAAGCATACCAGAAATGGCCACAGAGCCGCAAAGTCTTCTTTCACAAAGAGTGGCAGCACTTAGAAACGCACTGCGCTGTGCAGGTGGTGCAGAAAAACAGGTACCACGAGGGACTGCGTTGAGATATTCCACAGGTCGGAAAATGATTTTGGTGAAAGTCGCGCAATTAGCCATTGAGATATATACCAAGCGAAAGAAGTCTGCCATGCGACTACAGGAAGCAAGTCTCTGCGAGTCAACTCTGAGCCTTGGCATGAGCTCATCGGTTCTGACCTGACTGACATATCAGCAGATCTCGTGGACCAATAATCCATTTTCAAAGGGCATAGCCCCGGCTCGTCACCTTCTACGGTGTCAGCCATACCCACAAATGGTAGGGCAAGAAGCACATGACAGACACCCGTCACAAGGCCGTAAATCTCTCCATTCTGAGCCGCATGGCAACTGTTCAGCGTAAGCACGCGTTTGAACATGGCGAGTTCCCCAAGAAGGAGCCTTCCCTTACGCCATTCGAAAGGAGATCATATCCAACCATGCCACTCAATACAAGGAAGCACAACAGGGGAGAAGGGGAAAAAGTAAATTACTGTAATGGATTTGGTCTGTCAACAATACCGCCTTCTGCCTCTTTAATGACAATGTACTCAACTCATTATCTCGAAGATCCAGGCAGGCCGATGGAGGCCCAGAACAGAAGCGCACCAGAAACAAGTATTGGCAGGCCATCTGAGCAAGGACTTTTCTTCATGAGACTTGGTCAGTTCGTTCAGTTCTAGTGCTGAGCTCCAAGGACATAACATTCCCACCCGAAGGAGGACACCTACGCGTCCTTCGAGATTCAACCGCGAAATCGGGGACCGGTGTGACCAAGGCATCAGAAGAGCCCAGGAATGTAGGCACACGGTGCATTGCTATTGAATCCTATCGTATCATTGACCGCAACATTGTATACCAATTCCAATCCATCACGTGTAATAGAATCATATCTAAACATAGGCACATTGATCATTCATCCTTCTATACCTATCAAAATCAAGCAGGGCTGATTTTCCCATCCTCACATAACCCAAGGCTCTGTAGACCCTATGACATCAACACACAGCAATAACCCCACGGATCACCATGTACCGTCCATCGTATTGGCTTTCCACCATGTGTGATGCGATGCGATGTACAAGTAAGAACCGCCACGTTGAAAATGACCTGCGAATTCGTATTGCTGGCTTGGCTTGGCAAATCCGCAACAAGGTTGATGTGGCTGAGCCTCGTTCGTCTATCGTGACGATCGTGAAGATTTGTTGAGATGGGTTGGTTATAAAAGGGTGGAAATGAGGTACCCATTTCTACTTGAATAAGATAGATTTTTATCAGACAGATTTTCATCAGACACTTTGGGGTTGAAAGTGATAGTGTGAGATGTTACCCATATGGCTATCCTATACATTTTGTACTGACTGGATTAGCACACAATATTTCCCACTCAACTTTAATCTCATTCACAAACCATACCAAGCCAAACTTCATAAAATATACACCATGTGCTTCGGTTCTAGTAAAACCCACGACGACCCCTACTGGTGGGGCTACATCGACGACGGCCAAGGTTGGACAGCGCGTCCCAAATCCGAGTACATGAAGACCCCTGAATACAACCCGGAATTACGACGACAATTAAAGAAAGAGCGCAAAGAGCGGAAGCAAGAGGCCAAGGAGGTGGAGAAGAAGATGAGGAAGGGATGGTTGGAGGGATCGCGGGTGTCGAAGGTGACGGGGTGATATGTTTTTTTGAGGTGTTGATTTCTGCCTGTTTCTGTCTCTTCTATTGATATGGCTTTGTCTGGGGAGCGTTCATGAGATGGCGTTTGGTTATGGGTATGGGTTACTTGTACGATGTTATGCACAACTGAGTCGAAACCGCAGCTTTGTTGGTCGATGTTATAGAAATTCATCAAAGATGTTATATTCATCAAAAGGAATAGAAGATTGGGCATGCTATTTCCCATCGCTCTGGGTACATTAAATCCAATCGTTTTCCGACAGACCCCCACAACTCGGTCTAAAAGCCATTATACGAAGACACCCCTCCTGCTACCTTTACTCGGGGCTTTCCCAATCAGGATTCTATAAACACACGTCAGTCACAGCTAGAGGATCAGGGGATAGAAGGACATACCTTGCGCAAGATAACCAATCCCTCAAGAGTGCTGCTCAGAGGGATGTATTGCTCATCTTCAAGCTCTGCTCTCTCACCAAACGCCAAGAGCACAGGTGTGCTCTGTGTTTGCCATCCGGTGATGGTCTTCGGCCGACCAGCTTGGCCGACAACATCCACTGCCTGTCCTACCCGCACATTGACGGTTACAGGCTGCAGGTCCTCGTCGAGGGTGATAAGGAAGCGAGGGTACATGGCGGTGATAAGGAAGTAGAGCAGGTAGTGTTGTTCGGCGAGGATGAATTGCTTGGCGTCGATCAACGACACGAGGACAGTAAGGAGACCAGCGGCGGACACACGGGAGAGGACCTGGCGGTCGGTGTGGAAGGGGTTGAGGGTCATGGTACCCTTGCCCATGTGCAAAAGACCTTGGGCAATACGGACCATGAATAGCGAGTTGGGGTCGCGGTGGTAGTAGCTTGCCAACTGTCGGAGCAACTGCGCCAAACGAGCATTCTTCGTACCGGCACCGCAAAGACCCATTGCGAAAATCGCGTTAATGGCAACATCGTTGTCGTTGTCATGACTGTACCGAGACAAGGTGTCGTAGACCTTCATCTGGGGGTTGCTGGGGCTAATCAGACCCATTGCAAGAGGAACAGCCTTCCGGATATTGCTTGCGCCGTAGTGCATCAGGTGGCCAAATTGTCTGAGAATCATATCTTGGCCGACTTCCTCACCCATGGCAATAAGCGACAGACCCAAGACGGCGTACGACTGAACCAACTCATCACCCTTCGACTCTTCCTTCTCTTCGATCATTTCATTACAAATGTGAAGAAGCTCTTGCAGCTTCAGCACTGTACCAGTGCCAGCCCACGCGCAGACGGAGGCGAGAACTGAAGTGGGCTTAGCCATGGGGTGATCGACAGCCTTGAGAATATCCAGAATCACGTCGACCTCTTCCTGACGGCCAAAGTACAGAAGTGCAAGGCCAAGTGCCATAAAGCGGGTCCACTTGTCCTTGAGGTGCTTTTGCCGATCCTCATCCATCAGTGTTGTGGCAATCGCCTCACTGACCTGGTGGTTAGACGAACCAACGAAAATCAGACCCAGGGAAACAGCGGCCATCGCAGACAGCTGCATGTCAAGCGAAACATCCTCCACAATGGGGAGTAGCACCTCCAAAAGCTCCTCCTTGTTAGATCCGGCATAAGCCAAACCGAGACCCATGATGGAGGCTACCCTCATGGGAACGTTCTTGGCATCGAGGTTGTCGGGATCACTCAGGAGAGCCAGCGCAGGATCGGAGTCGAGCCTAACGCCAGAGTTGAGGATACCGATAGCAAGTAGCGCACCTGCCTTAATTTGGTCTTCCGTGGCATAGGTGAACTTGTCGATCTTGTCGAGACCCTCTTCGACATCGCCCTGCAGGAGCATACCCAACGACGCTGTAGTCGAAAGCATACCGTCATCCTTGGTCTTCCACACCCAGGAGCTCTTGTCAGCGTCGACCAGCATCATCTTGTCATTTCCATAACCGGCATTGGCGAAGGAGTTGACGAAAGCGCTGGCAAGGTTGTGTCTCGCTGAGTCGACGTTTGTCAACCCAGCCCCACGGGTTTCGAGATGAGTCTTGTAGATATCTTCAGGCATCACGGGATCGAGGATGTTGAGTTCCTTGCCGAGAGATTTGAAGTGCTTGTGAACCGAGATGTTATTCAAGCAATCCATGAACGACTGGTCCTCCTCTTCCTCGGGCGAGACATCGAGCCATATTTGTTGTCTGGCAGCAAGGAATGCCATCTGCTTCTTCAAAGACTTGTCGGAGGTCGCATTGATGTCGCTCTTGATGAGTTCGGTGTCGTTCAACCGGATTGCGACGACAATCGCCCTGGTGAGCTCATTGAACTGAACGTAGATCTGGTGGGCTGTACGAAGGAACTGCTGATCTTCGGGGAACGTGAGGAGGTTGACCATGCTGACCATGTAGAGGCAGACTCTCGAATATGTCTCCTCGTCTAGGTATTTCGGAATCTGGTCGATAATCTCCAGTTCGCTCATAAGGTCCACGGCGTCAGCCTCGGCGTTGTGACTCAGGAAGTACGGGACGAGAGACAGCGCCAGGTCGACAAGATCCTTGGTATCCTTCTCATTATTAAGTCTGTCCTGATGTTCCTGTCCAATCTCGAGGGCCAGGTGACGGATGTATTCGTGACCCCAAGAAGCGAGATCTTCCGATTTGGCGAGCAGGCGGTACTTGAGGGTTTCGAGCTTCTCTTCATCGCCGTAGGTCATACCGAGGACAGAAAGCATATCGGCCAGCGAATCCTGCGATTACACATCTTAGCTTTTATCAAACGGGGAATAATCCAGTAACACAAACGAACCTTGACGGGACCCGCCGACCACTTCTCGTATAGCGCTGTGAGGTCATCGTAATGGGGTCTGAGGAATTTGAGCGGCTTCGGGACAGCTGTCATCGACGAAGTCGAGGTCTTAATGAAGTTTTTAATTGCATCCAAAGCAGGGCGATACAGCGATGTGTCGGGTTCCTGTAGAGAAAGAGCAGTTCCCAAGTTAACGTCATCGCCCAACAAACCGCACACTGCGCCTAGAAAAGAGAAAACGGAGAAGCTATACCTTTAACCGTTCCACAAGCATTTCAAGCTCACCCTTCAGCTGTTGGTCCTCCTCACTGAGTTCCTCTGGGCGTTCTTGTCAGTATGGTGCCCATCGGCCGGTATGTTGACGTCTCTCCCGCGGGACCACGATGACCTACCTTCCTGAGGCTCATCGTCCTTCTTCTTCCCATCCGCCTGCTGCTTCTCATCCTTCTGTGGCTTTTTTCCAGTGGGCACATCCTTAACATCTTCCGCCTTGCCCTTGCCCTTGTCGACGGGAGCTGACCGCTCGTCTTCCTTCGCCATCTTCGGAGGGTGTCTGGATAGGCTCTCAAGAATGCGTCACGGAAAAAAGGGAAAAAGAAGAGTCGGCAGTAATGACCGTAGGGGAGGGAGGAGATAAGTATTAGAGCCTGCAAAGCAAGCGATGCCGCAGACAAGAAAGGTATAAGGTGGTGTTGATGGTAGAATAGAGGAGCTCTTCCTGCTGGTCTCGCTTTCGTCGCCGCTGGGCGTTTGGTGGAGCTCCAGTGATTATGTAAGCTACCCGACGCCGGCCATAAAGACAGCTACGGAACTACAGAGAACTGTCGATTTATGCAACGATAAGAGTAGATTGGGACATAATATTGCTCTAGTCTGGTTAGAAGAATGTCGAGGGGATAGTTATGTGCTAGAGCTATCAATCCGATATTCTACAGTATACGTGAGTTGAATCTCTACACCTTATGTCTCACGAACAGCATTGTGAATAGAATATGGATATGTAAAGATACTACGCCGTACCTCCCATATGCCCTCAGCGCCTTATCCATATATAAATTCGTTATAATCTTGTCCCTACTTCGCGGCCTGTCGACACCAAGGCGGGCCATGCGGGTTGGTACAGCTATCGTTTCAGAGGTTCAAGATGATTTATTCGGGGAATTATTTAAGCTGGAGGTCCATCAAAGACCGTCATCACCAATCCAATGAGTTTAAATGATCACAATCGCGTGGAAGTTGCTGGGTTGGTTTCCTGCGAGGCGGAGATTCCGCGCGGGCGGGAATCCTTATATGGGCGGACTTGGCCATCGTTCTTCATCCACTCCACCCTCGATTATTTATCTTAATGACGTTGAATCTTAATTTCATCCGAATTATTCAATAAGTCACTAACGTGAAGATAGCTGGCACTTAAGCACGTTATCGCTTGTAAAACACCATGGATCAAATGGATGTGGATAGCCAAGAACCTCACGGCACTAAGCGACCAGTAGAGGATGTTGAGTTTGAGCCTCCCCAGAAGCCAAAGAGAATCAGAGTGAGCTCCCTAGCTATATACTATATTGATTAGGTTAGTGACAGAGAACAGGCCCTCGATCCAGATGTTGTGAACAAGATCGCCGCCGGGGAGATCATCGTGGCTCCGATGCACGCCCTGAAAGAGTTGATCGAGAACGCAGTCGATGCAGGCTCGACCTCATTAGAAGTTCTGGTCAAGGACGGTGGTCTAAAGCTTCTCCAAATCACGGATAATGGACACGGTATCGATGTAAGCGGACTGTCCTTTGGAGGTGGAGTCGTATTAACCAAATCTGTAGAGAGATGATCTCCCCGTTCTATGCGAAAGATTCACCACATCCAAGTTGAAGGAATTTGAGGACCTTTCCAACATTGGTACATATGGATTCCGTGGAGAAGCATTGGCCAGTATTAGTCACATCGCCCATCTTACTGTCACGACCAAGACAGCTGGATCTAGCTGCGCGTGGAGAGCACATTATGGCGACGGAAAGCTTGTTCCTTCAAAGCCAGGACAATCTGCTGCTCCTAAACCTACAGCCGGACGTGGTGGCACTCAGATTACCGTAAGAACTTGGCCAGCTTACACATCAGGTGGATTTAGCATATTGACTTCAACCAGGTGGAAGATCTCTTCTACAACGTCCCAACGAGAAGACGGGCATTCCGCTCCGCAAGCGAAGAATACGCCAAAATCCTCGACATCGTAGGCCGGTATGCCGTGCACTGCGCCGGTGTGGCCTTCTCATGCCGCAAACACGGTGACTCAGGAGTCAGCATCTCAACACCAGCAGTAGCAAACACAGTGGACCGAATCCGGCAAATTCACGGAAGTGCTGTTGCTAACGAGTTGGTCGAGTTTAAAGTGGGGGATGACAAGCTGGGATTTAGCTCTTCGGGGCTTGTTACGAACGCCAATTATCATGTTAAGAAGACGGTTATACTGCTTTTCATCAACCACCGGGCTGTTGAATCCACTGTTGTCAAGAGGGCCGTTGAGCAGACATACTCTGCCTTCCTGCCCAAGGGAGGCCACCCCTTTGTCTACATCGACTTGGAAGTTGAACCGCAACGTGTGGATGTCAATGTCCATCCAACAAAACGCGAGGTGAACTTCCTAAACGAAGACGAAATCATCGAAACCATATGCAACGAAATCAGATCAAAACTCGCAAAGGTCGACTCAAGTCGAACCTTTTTAACACAAAGCGTTCTTCCAGGAATGGGCGTACCGACAATTGAAAGCCTAAGCCGTGACGACGAAGATCTGGCAGGGGGCAGACCCTCAGCAACACCCAGGACACCGGGAACAACAAGGAAACCGTACGAACATAACCTCGTTCGCACGGACTCGAAAGTCCGTAAGATTACATCCATGCTCCCACCCACTGTGTCCGGAACCGCCTCTCGCACTGACGAGGCGGAAGTCACGTCATCCAACGTCCTCGATGAAGGACTACAGTACGAGATCACAGACCGCGAGCCCATCCGCATCGCTCTCACCTCAGTCAAGAACCTCCGCGCTGGTGTCCGTGCCAATATGCACAATAACCTCACCGAAATGATCGCCTCTCATACGTATGTCGGGTTGGTGGATGAACGACGCCGTATCGCCGCCATTCAGTCCGGAGTGAAGCTCTACCTCGTTGACTACGGGATGCTGTGTAGCGAATTCTTCTACCAAATTGGACTGACTGACTTTGGCAACTTCGGTATCATCAAACTCGACCCAGCGCCAAAATTGGTTGATCTCCTTCGCATCGCAGCAGAGGCGGAGAAAGAGAGCCACAAAGCACAACGACAACGTAAACGAAGTGAAGCAGAAGAAGGAAACGAAATATTCACCAATGCTCCCGACATCGTCGCAAATACCCTCATGGAACGCCGCGAAATGCTAGACGAGTATTTCTCCCTCCAAATCTCCGAAGATGGAGACCTCATATCCATCCCCCTGCTTCTCAAAGGGTATCTACCTTCTCTGGGCAAACTACCACGGTTCCTCCTCCGTCTCGGGCCCTACATCGACTGGTCTAGTGAAGAGGAATGTTTCCGAACATTCCTCCGGGAACTCGCAGCCTTCTACACCCCAGAACAGCTGCCACTTCCCCCGTCCATTACAAGTTCCAAAGATAAGAACGAGGAAGCGCCTGAATCACAAACTGAGAATGACAGTGACGAAGATGAAGCTATCCAACAGCGCCGGCTGCAGATGGGCCGAATGTTAGAACATACCGTTTTCCCGGCATTAAGGGCACGAATGGTTGCCACGACGCGCTTGTTAAGGGGTGTTGTGGAGGTTGCTGATCTGAAGGGACTGTACCGGGTGTTTGAGCGTTGCTGAAAGCCTCGAAGGGGCTTGCTGTGAATGAGGCGAGAGCCATGATGAGTACTAAAACTTTGTATGTCAGTTGTCCGGGGATGGTGGGGAATACTGACTGCCATTTCGCCATTTGAAAATATATGAGCCCATCTTCATTTGAATTAGGATATTGTGAGGATCCTGTAAGGAAAAGAATTTGTAGAAGGCAGAGAGGTTGGGGATCTAAGTCTGAATAGGCAGCAGAACACCATCCTTGATTCTTAACCATCATAACCACAGTAAAATTCTACCTTAAGTAGCAGCACAATTGAGTAAGTTGAAGGAGGTTAAGCTGGGCTATGTAGACTACTATATGATGGTTGATAAATGTTGCTTTCAGTATTTCCTGAGCTGTATGATAAAGCACACAACTTTCCTATGCGTACAATTATGGTCAAAATACGTTACTGCTCGTGAAGCCATCTATAGACCAAATACACCCGGTCCTCCGGCAGCCAGACGAAGCTTCGGGCTAGAACCATAAGAATTGATTTACCACATCTAGCAGCTAGAACAGAACTGATGCCGCATCAGGATCATTACTATAATTAGCAAGATAGAAAATCCAGAAGCAAATAATCTATATGAGACGCATAATTTCAACCTTCGTTTGGTTTCTCCCGTAGCCGCTTTTTTTCACTTTCTGAAGCCTCTCAAGCAAAATCATCAATGAGCATCACCAAAGCGCACGTTTGCAGCTGGCAGCCGAAGATCTTCGTCCAGGGCCACAAGGGCTGGGGTCCTTTAACAACGTAACTTCCTAGAGTGAATACACCTACTATCGTCGTCAGTTGTGATGGCATTTCTTCGTTTAGCACGACTTAATTTCTCACCATTCTGGCCATCCGTTATAGTCAGTTTTATAGAGCATGTGACCTCAAACTCTGGCTTTCTATAAATTAAATTAAAAATGAATAAATTGGCATTAAACTTTGTTGAGTTGATGCAGCGAAGCTCTTCAATGGGTAGGTGTTTTGGTCTAAAATGGAATGCCGTTGAATCTTATGTTGAGCTAGATTCCGATACTTCATAATGGCACCATGAGGTTCGTGCAATGGGATCATGGTCGTATAAGATTCTAAGGATGGCATCCTTATCTGTGTTGATATTTACGGGGAGGGGCTTCTTTTTCCCCTTTAAAGCTAGGTTCACGAGCTTTCTATTCTTTGCTAATAGTTAAATTCAGAGTTAGCTTATGTTAAACTTACCGAGAAAAGTCCGGTCCATGCTATTATTTAAGTAAGAGGGACGAAAAGAGACGTCAGGATATTTTTTCCTTTGTTATTCTTTTTTTTTTTTTTTTTTTTTTTTTACCCTCGAGGGGTTGGTGGCCTGGATATGAGAAGGCAACGCAGCGAGCTATTCCAGACTGTCAAGTAGTCAGTATATCGAGCAACATGGATGGATACAGATTATACCTGAATGGAGCATAACTGACAAATGGGTTCGTCTTGAAAGGTTTCACTGTATTGGCATTGGTGCTGAGTTATCCTACTCTACTTAAGATACATGGCATCAACTTTGTTTTAATCTCGCCTGTAGCAGCTCAGTCACACCCTTAGAGCCCTTTCGCTCCATCTTTTCAAAAAAACGTAGCAAATACTTCGTTTGCCACTGATGATCATCACATAGTTTCGTGAACAGCCACTCAGATCGAGATCCCCTGACAACATAACTCTCCTCGAGAGTAAACATTCCTACCAGATTGCTGTCAGTCGTAACCTTTCATATTGTTCCATGATACTGTTCTCACCATCTTGAGCCTCTGTTATAGTCCATTTTATATAACAAGTAACTTTCAGATAGGGTACATCATGTATGATAATACCATCGTCGACATCAGTTAGTACAGCTGTTTTCCAGGAGCTAGTGCTATATTTTGACTTGAAAGTGAATGACGTTGAATTTGGGGCTCTTGATGTGGCCGACTTTACTTCAAAATCAGGCCATGAGATCCGTGCAATTGAATGATGGTCTCGTAGAATGTTGAGGATAGCTTTTTTATCAGCGTTGATGATTGGGGGAAGTGAGATATGTCTGTTTACCCTTTCAAAGACAGGGTTATGAGCTGTGCAGTCTTTATTAATGGCTAAGCTTGGAAGGTCAAGTTGTGTTTTGGACTCACTAAAAAATGACCTGTTCATGTTGCTTGGGTGCGAGGGACAAGGATAGATGTCAAGCTTTTTATTGCTGAGAATTCAAAGTTACGCATTAATTATGTAAATTTAATGTCCTAAAATGTTGCCAAGGTTTTAAGGAATCATTTGTTTGTAGGCAACATAACTATAAGCCAGTTAATACCTATACTAGATAGCCGCAGAACGGGGCTTGCGTCTGGAGGTCCACGAGGCCCGGGTCCACTTTACTCTTCTCTTTTGTGTGCTCTCTCTCTCTCCCTTTCTTTCTTTCTTTTCTTTTTTTTTTTTTTCTAATCCATCCTAGCAGTGGTATATGTAGTTCTGACGTTGGCTGCTACGTTGCCTATCTAGGTATGTTGATGCCCTAGTGACTGTGCGAGCGGTGATTGGCTCGAAAGTGTGAATGGTGTAGCGCTAACCAAAGCGAGCTACAGAGACACCTCAGGCAGTATAATCCATAAAGTAGTCGCTGGAAGCCCTATTTATTTTGTAACTTGAGTGATTAATGTCTATTACATGATATCCGCGGGCTCAATGCCACGATAACAGTAGCTTGAATGAAAACATTGATTAACGCTATAACTTAGTGCATTATTCCGCCTTCATGAGCACCTAACATCAATGTTTTGTCCTCCAGCTTTCGTTGACCGTGGTGATATTGGAAAATATCTCTCTTGGGCCTTCCTAACGAATTCAATCTCTTGATTAAGGACAGTCTACATTTCTATAGACATCCGAGCTCTACGCCCTGAAAACCGTCGCTTCTACACCTTACTCAAGCAATGTCTCACTCAATTCAACAATGAACAGTGCCATGAGACTCCTCTTCGCTGTGCATCGGCGACACAATGGTAAAGGTGGAGATAAGAAGACAGATTCCTGTCAGAAGGTGGTGGAGGTGAGGTAATGGACTATCGCATTAGCTTGAATCGATCTTTCCAAACGAATCAGTTTTACAAAGATTAGGTCGAGGACGAGAATGACAAAGATAATGTGATGTACTTTTCCAGAATAGACTATGTCAAACAAGGGACTAGATAAGCAAGCATGAACCGAGACTAAAAATAGAAGAGCTCGGACATTTTGCATTGTGGTATCGTATCCCAAGTTTTACATCACATGTACAGGAAAGCGCATATCAACCCAGTCCGAGGAGTGCGACAGAAAAGAATAATATTAACCAGTGTCCCAATTATTGACAGAGCCGATAGACCCGAAATAATAAAACAAGACCATTTCGTAACCCATAACCATAACCGTAGCAATAAACCGTGACCATAATCATAATCGTAACGCGTAGCCGTAACCATAAACATAGATGAGGCTGGGAAAGCGTGAGTTTGTACAAAGAAAGATTCCCATATTTTTTCCAAGAGCCAATGTCTTTCGTCTCGACATGTGGCTGTGCGAATCCAAATAGGGAGTAGTAGGATTGGCGATCATGCAACCGTAGCAGCACAAGCAGGGCGAGTACTACCGGGTATAAGGCATGTTCATCAGGGCAATCTCGCGAGCCACTATCTGCCACTCAAGTTCCCGCTTCACGGGCTCGCCGCGTTTCTGTAGCTGCAGCTCTTCCCATTTCAACAGTTCATACCTTGCAAATGTCAGCAAGCTTATATTGAATCAAGAATCAATAAGAACTTACACAAATCGCAAGTGCGGCTGTACAATAACATTAAGCCTTCTGGCACGAACGTAGCAGCTGGCTGAGTGTTAGAAGTAAGTCAAACTTCGGCAATGGGGAGGATACTCACTATGCTCGTGGAAAAGAAAGATTAAGAGATGCCATAACTTCGGCAATACAGATAGTCGCTGATCTCGAAACGCCAACACGGCAATGTACCAAAGTAGCCGCACCATCACGTTTTCCTCTCCCTAGAGAACTGTCAGAACGGGCTTTTCCTTTGTGAGTAGAGGGGAACTCACGAATAAACTCCAAACACCGATCAAATTCCTTTGTCAAAGGATCAATGCCATTATCCCGAACTTCGGTAATGCTCATGAGATTCTCCGATCCAAATTTTGCATAGTCCCCTTCTGACCAAGCCAACGGTTCGCCAATACTCAGCACACGCCGGATGCCAAGTTTCCAAAGCATATCTGGGTTATTGGCGTGTGTTAAGCTGCCTAAGTACATATACGGCAAAACGCGACTCGGGAAGGATCCATCACAATTGTCAAACCAAGACGGTTTCGAAAGAGAGGACAGATCAGGAGCACGTGTCACAGGGCTCTCCTTGAGCAGACGCTCTTGGATACCGGTGAGGTATGAGACATCAATCGGATAAGCAAAGAAGTTGCGTTTTTTCTCAGTGTGAAGCTTCAACCAAGCATCCTTCGCAGTGATTCCCTCCGCATAGATGACATACGCGAGTGCCAGTAATGAGCTCTCGGTATACCCATCGGGGCCGTGAATAAGGATCTTGTAGGGCTTTCTGGATGAAGTGACCATGGGTATATCGCCTTCCGAATCCGACTCGTCCGCCGACCCGTTCGCGTTTGCTAGATAATGCACCCAGCGGACGGTATTCACAAAATTGTCCAGCTCCCTTTGCTCAGCAGGGCCGGAGGACGGTGGCATAAGCGAGCCGGACGACGGGAATTCCAGCCGCTGGGGACCATTCTTAAGCTTTCTCTCAAGATGATTCAAAACGTGAGGCGGTGGGATACTGGCTAGGTCGTTTGCTTCAATCAATAAGTCAAACCCTTCGTCACGCGCCGACTCCCAGGGCTTGGACTTCAGCAGGTATTCCGGGGTTGGACCTTGCCAAACATTTGTCGAAATCTCCGATGCCTCGGTCATCGAATACATCTCCAGTCTTTCCCATAAAACTGAAATCCGTCAGAATCGATCATCAGAGTGTTGGCTATCGGGGACTTACAGAAATCCATGACTTGGCCCGTAATCTCGCCTCGAGAGTCGATGGCCACTAAACTGGGGTACCGTTCTTCTACTTCACGAAAAGAGCCTGCAGAGAGGTAAGGTTCTGCGAGGGATAGGCAAGATTTGGAATGAACTAACTTGTGAGGATGAAGGTATTGAACTCCGGTGCCAGTCGTTTTGGGTCGTTCTTCATTTTCCAGTCATGTTGTGCGGTCGCGACTCTCGCAGCAATGTCGAGGACGTCGTTCTGGTCAGCGTCATCATCACCGTAGACAATTATATCCGAGAGCGCCGCCAGCTTTGCCGTCTGGATTTGGAAGTTGCGCACTGAGAAACCTTCTTGGGGGTCTGGTAACACGAACTCCAGGCCTGACGGCGCCAGCACCTCGCTCGGAGCCACTGCACCTTTGAGCCTAGATGCCGCAAGATCACCTCCAACCTTGACAATGGTGATGCCTCGCCAGCATTTAGGTGCTTGTCGCAGGGAGCGCTTGCGGTTGGTGAAGAATCCCAGTTGTAGACGGTTCCTTGGATGGAGCCCATGCAACCAAGGGAAAACCTGACTGGGGTCTGGTAACGGCTGCGATGCCCAATGATCCAATGCGTCTGCCAGCGATTCTATATCGATAGTATAAACCGGGGGGAATCTGGACATCTGAAAGTATGCGTTGGGGGGGTAAAGCAACGACGACACCTGCTCCTCATCGCTGTTTTCTCGTACATCTGGGGATGGCGAATTTGAAACAGGAGACGGACCCGTTGGGCAAACTGGTAAGTGCTTGTTGGGGATAGGGGTTGGGTTTCTGTTCAAGTTGAACGCAGTGATGTCGGAGGATGATCGCAGCGCTTGCTGCTGTTGTACCACGACTGTGGCCATAATAAGGATCTTGCGCTTCTCGTAGGAATCGTTGTAAACACACTCGTTTTCGTACTATAATGAGAACGAGTCGCGCGATTGTAGCATATGCAGATCGATTGATATAAGAAAGACAGTCAATTCAAGTCGAATCAATTAGCGATCCAGGATTCAATCAGGATTCAAGAAACTAGAAAGAGGGGGAGAGAACCACTTTTTGTTAGCATTTGGCTATGAGGTCAGATGTGGAGATGTATCCATACCAAGCGACGGATACGGATATCAAATAGCCTTAAGGGGCTGGTCCGAGTGCCAACGCGGAGGAACGGGGGGATGGCAAATAGCGAAGAATGACAAAGAATGAGACCGAGCGATGTCGAGAATCAAGAGCCTGAAAGCAGCGACACGAGAGGATCTCCTAACAGGCGTCTAGTATGCGGGCGTAGGGATCAACCTTGGTCTGTGGGATGTGATAAACCGGGAGATAAGGAGATCCACTGCGATGGAGAAAGAAGAGAACCAACGCAGAATCAGGTAGAAATAAAGTGAAATGGTGTGAAATGCCCCTGTAGGAAAGATATGAAGGACTAAGCGATGGGGAGAAGATAAGATGAAGTCGAAGGTTGAAGTCAAGTTGTCGAGAGGGAAGAAAAAGTCACGGGATGGGGAGGGGTAAATAACTGTATATAAATGATGGTGTTTGTTATTGGGAGACCACGCCGTGAAAATCATTCTACTAATATTTTATTGTTAATCCAATTTAATTCTTTGTTTTATCAACAGCCAATAATCCAATTTCTATCTGCTGTCATGGTCGCCTCGTTCTCCCCGGGCATCCATACACCACTACAGAGTACATATCACCAACAAGATCAGTGCCCTCCATTTCAGCTTCCCCTCTTCCATAACCAAATCATGACTCTCGCTGGAAACCCAACCACAGGCCTAGAAGCCACTCGATGTATGCTCGGGCTATTGCATCGGCCAATGACTGGCACGTCTTCTCCAATCAGGCTGCACGTTGAGTCGGCTACTTGCTCATTGTACAGATACATGCTTGGACTCGACCAATTCGATTCTATCGATCGCTTTGTGCTTTTTACCTCCCCGCTTCCGCGACTGTTGAACAGGTGTGGTTAATAACCATGGTTCAACTTCCCTGGACCATGGTGGTTGGTTTTATTGTCTTCCATCCATGACGCTTCGATAAACCTACGATCACTTTCATGTCTATGACGATGCCATCGGTTCCATATCCCGCACAGTATACTATATTTCTCAGGCTAAGTTCTCGGTCTTCCGGGACTGATGTGCTTGGCTGTGGACATCCAAGGACCAATGGAAACATAATCTCTCCATCCCGGTCTATCCAAACCCACTGGAATTTCCTACGCGAGTTGGTCCCGGACGGTTTATTGGACACACGGTCCCCTCTGCGATCTTTTACCCTAGAGGGGCGGGCTATATACTTCGTATCCAGTGAGAGCTTCCAAGCACTGGCCGGAGGATTGACAGAGATCAGCGACGCTGACATCAACGGTATTATTGTTGGTTTCATAACCATATGTGCGCTGATGTTTATGGTTCGTGTCGACTTGTTGTCCGGGCCAAGTGGTCGAACTGGAGCTGTTCTCGATGTGTTGTCCTTACAAATCGCAGGATGGGGCGGCGGCATTTTTTCTTGCTTTCTATTACCACCTTTATTCCTTGCTCATACGTGCAGCGCATGGTTGCGGAAAGGAAATGTCTTCCTAGATCCTACATTCGCAGAATGCGCGTGCTCACATTGCAGCGCCAGGCTGGCATCCTTTGCTCTCATTTGAACCGACACAACATAATTCCTTGATAAATACCTACTAACACAAGTACCAAAAAAATATATCTATAACTTTTGTGCTAACAAAAAACAAACTCCAGCCCAGACTCACTTGAACACCAGCCTGCTCCTTGAGCTCCTGCACAAGCTACAACAAACAAACCTCGTCATATCGGGCGGAACACCTTCAAACCCCTTCGCGATCTTTTACACCTCGCTCTTTCACTTCTCATACGCCTGCAAATCCCGATTTCCATACACAGCCCGACCGGCCACTTATCCAGCCGACATATTGTGGAAGAACACATTAACTGGTTTCTCTGTCCTTCTGGACCATAGAATTTTTGGTCAGCTGCGCGCTTTCGGAAACCACCGTCCAGTCATTCTCAACGGCAGACTCCGTCCGCTTCAAAACCAGGGTCCCTTCCGTCCAGAACGTCCCGAATGCGAAGCACACCGCGCCACCACCCAGAATAATGAGCTGGTCTGGACTAACAGCATGAGCGGCGTGACCAGTCAAAAGCGGACGCGGTCCGTCAAAGTCCTTCCCAAGCCCTATTTCGAAGATGAAATTGCCATCCCAATCGAATCCTGAATTCACGCGTTTGAGAAGCTCTTTGAAGTCAAGAAGCAGTATCTCTTTGTCCGTAGGCACTATCTGGCGAGGCATGATGCCTCCGGCGACAACGAGTCCCCACAGGGTGCGATTCGCGGTGGCTCCAAAGCGGGTTGTGTATTTGAGCAGAGGCTCGTCTTGCAGGACGTAGGTCAGGTCATAGAAATGCAGTGTATATTTTCCATCTTTCTGTTGATGGAAGGTCCATGTCCATATGTCCTCTATAATAGTGTTGCTTTTTCCAATTCCCCCGAAGAGAACGCCTGTCTCTGAGCGGCCTTCGATGATCCCCTTGTTCATCTGGCTCTCAAGGAATTCCAGGCACCCCCCAAATCGAGCAGGGGGCTTGTTGCCGAGTATTTCGACTGTTTGCCAGCCGTTTCCATTCTCGCTCCACAAAATCCATGAGTCCAATATTTGACCATCGCTGGTTTTTCCTCCGTAGATTAGCACGCCCTCCGAGTTATCTGGTAGAGTCACCTTCACCGCGGAGTGTCTAAAGCGAGGCTCTGGAAGGCTATGAGTCGGTTTCCATTGTCCTCCCTTCCTCAGCCAGCAATCTTGAAAAGCAGCCGCTGGCGAGGCTCTACCTCCCGCCAGCAGACTGTCATCACCGGCTAGAGATGTCGCTGTATGACACATTCGTGCGGGGATAACACTTGGTGGGAAAGGCTGGCTAGATCCGGTAACCGTTTTGGACTTCCCGTACAGACTCGTCGATGTTAGTCGCGCCTGGCGTCCTAGTCCCCCATGATGGCCGAGGGAAAAGTCAGTGTCCGGAACGATTGCGCCATATCTTCGCTGGTCACTTTCTTGTGGACATTGAGAAAGTAGCGTGAAGTCAGGAGACACGCACGGGTAGGTGTCCTCATATTCAGGATCGTGATTCGAGATTGGTTTTCTTGTGGAAGCGTGTAGGAGAAAGTAGTGTGATGCGTAGAGCGCGAGCTCTTCCCATTCGTCAAACGACTCGACCTTGTGTAGCGAGGCCCTGATTGAACTACTCAAGAAGTCATCGTCTGACCATAGGTCCCATAGACTTCTGGCCTGCGCTTGCGTCCAACCGGCATTTTTGAACCGCTGTTCTTGTTCGCGTAGCGAGGGATATTCGTGAATAGAGTGCAATGGCGCTCCAACTTTGTTGAAGTGCTTCATCATCTTCGATGCGAAGGGATGCTCTGGTCCATCGGGGAAGAACTGCTCCAGAATGCAAAATTGGGCGTCTTTGATCTCCTGTTAGCAGTTTTTTTTTGGAATATATTTGAGAAAAGGCATGATGTCCTGACCAGCACTTAGCTTAGAGGCCCAGTTGACGACCGCATTGGCAGAGTCGACATCCATATATGTGAGAGAAACTTCAGCCAGATATAGAACCGAACAGTCAGCAGGAAGCACCTCATTGCGCAATGTCTCGTCCAGCTTCTTGACATTCTTCAGATCGCAGCCTATCGCCAGATAGTGGTCGCTGTGAATTTGAATGGCTTTGTCATCTGGAAAGAACTCTACATTGTCGAGCAGGTCTGAAATCTCGCTGGTCCGTTGAATTGCCGTCTTCTTATTGACCATGAGCTTCTCATAGTCGATATCCACGAACATCGTGTCTCTACACAGGGACTTTTCGGCGCTGAGCATCATAAAGGGAAGCGGATCACTACGAAAGCCCAGCTCTTAGTATACTTTTTCTCCGCTGAAAGCTATCTTGCCTACGACTCACAATCCACATCCAAGGTTCAAGACAAATTTTGGCTTATCTGATGGTTCACGCATGAAGCGGCGCACGGATTCGGCCATGGCGTACATGCGCAACCAATATCCCCGGTTGATGATCGGTGACCGTCGTTGGGGTTTCTTGACGAAGTAGTGAAAGAAATGGGGCTTGGGGTAGTAGAGCATCTCGACGCTTCGTTTTGACACAATGCTGCTATTGTTTGTCTGAATAAGTTATTCCGCAAACTGTTAGCTACATTCTTCGAATTCCTTCCAGAAGAAAAGCACATACCTCCATCACCAAGTCAGCCTCCTTCTCAGCCTTGACGCTGACAGCAGGCACAGCATTTTTCTTATTGGGCGCCATATTCAGTGCCTTCAAAGCCGTGCAGATAGTAAAAGAAATCGCACTCTATACTCCATCAAGTCATTGTGGGCGCAAAAACTCCGCCGAGAATCAAGATGTGGCCCAAGCGTCGCGTCTCGGCTGGCGCGGCTAATAGACGCCAGACGACGGCCGGAAGAACTGCGGTTCAGCGATCCCCCGGACCCTCCGACGACAGACATCTCTCAATATACTCTGATTCAACAACCTATTTGTATGTTTTGATACTGGAGGATTTTGCGTGTTGTTCTTGATCAGATAAAACAGGACATGCGACGCGACGATATTCTTTGACTAAGAAATACGCGACGGGAATATCTCGTTTGAGACCCCTCTATCATTGTCGTCCCCGTCACCTTAGTCGTCACTATCTATCATCCCGGTCCGAGATCGCGGGGAGCTTATAGCTTACAAGCTATTCAGGCACATTGTGGATAGTTCAATAGTGCGACTGAGTACCCTCTTAGCAGGACTATTTTCATCCCTTTTTTACCTTCTTTTCTTTCTTTCTTTCTTTTTTTTTTTTTTTTTTTTCCGTCAACCCTCGCCCATCCATCAAGATGGAAATGAATTTCGTGACTTTCAATCAGGACTACAGCTACCTGGCTGTTGGTAAGAAACCCGACAATCCATGCGCGATAAAGACCATTCCTTGACCTCTCGAAGCAACGTCCAAAGGGTTTCGGATATTCACGACAGACCCCTTCGCTAAGAGCCATGAGACGAAGGAAGGGAACATTGCCATCATTGAGATGCTCTTCTCGACATCTCTAGTGGCTTTGATTCTATCTCCTCGTCGTCTTCAGATCACTAATACAAAGGTTCGTAGGACTCCCCAGGTGGGCATACATAGATTTTCTTGTTATTATGATTAAGAATACGGGAAGCGATTGGATTATCAATCGCACTCGTTTATGAAACATTATGTTAACTCTCTCTCGCTCGTCTCAAAGCGCCAATCCACAATATGCGAATTGACATTCCCGACTACCGTGCTTGCGGTCAAGCTCAATCGGAAACGGCTGGTGATCGTGCTAGAAGACCAGATCTATCTCTACGATATTCAGACTATGAGGCTGTTGAATACCATCGCAACCTCTCCGAACCCCAACGGTAAGAATTCTTTCTTATCCATACGGGAGATATACGGCTTCTAATGAGAGACAGCTATTTGCGCCCTGTCACCCTCCTCGGACAACTGCTACCTCGCATATCCTCTTCCACAGAAAGCACCCCCTTCGTCCTTCCAACCACCAGCTCATGCGCCACCTGGGAGCACACATGTCTCACCAACAAGCGGTGAAATTCTAATCTTCGATACTCTCAAGCTCGAAGCTATCAACGTTGTGGAAGCGCACCGATCTCCGTTAGCATGCATCACACTCAATAGTGACGGGACATTACTTGCGACAGCTTCGGATAAGGGAACAATAATTCGTGTCTTTTCGGTCCCCGATGGTCATAAGCTCTACCAATTCCGACGAGGCTCCATGCCCTCCAGAATCTACAGCATGTCCTTCAATACCACATCCACCTTACTTTGCGTGTCATCGTCGACTGAAACAATTCATATCTTCAAATTGAGTCCTCAAAGTCAGGCTCCAGAAGGCACCCCCTATTCACCGGGAGGTTACGACAGGGCGTCAATCAGTCAAAGCTCTACGCAATCTCCTGAATCTGATGATCTGGGCGACGAACGAAGGTCATCCGATTTTGCTTCTAGGAAACACAATGGGACACTGATTGGAATGTTACGGCGGACGTCACAGAGTGTGGGGAGCTCCGTCGCAGCGAAGGTCGGGGGATATCTCCCGAAAGGCGTTAGTGAAATGTGGGAACCAGCACGCGATTTTGCTTGGATCAAATTACCAAAGCCCAACCAAGGCCCTGGGGCCACAGCTAGTTCCGGTCCGCTGAAGAGCGTGGTCGCCATGAGCAGCAACACGCCTCAGGTGATGGTCGTAACCAGTGATGGCAATTTCTACGTATTCAGCATCGATTTATCGAAAGGGGGGGAGGGAACCCTGACGAAACAGTACTCGTAAGTTGCTCGTATCCCTTAACTATTTACGCCGCTGATTGTATACTCATAGGGTACTCGATTCGAACGACAGACTAGGATATTCTGTGATGGACTACTAGCGCCAGATCGGTTAATTGGCGTAGCGCGTTTTGTTTCTTTTCTATTTCTTATATTATATATACCATTTGCTTTTGATGTTCATCTTTCCTTCCTAAGCGTCGATTTCTTCTTGGCGGTGGCCGTTGTCTATTTTTGAGTTGCTTTCGCTTTATTTAAACTGCATTGGTTTTTTTTTTTTTTTTTTTTTTTTTCATTTCAATTCCTTCAGACTGCATGGCTTTGATATCGAATCTATACCTCACTGGGTGAGAATGAAGCGTTAGTCAATTAGCCCTGATTTGTTATCCATAGCGGAATGAAAATGTTTCCGCGCGAGCGCGATGCGTAACACATCCTTCACCAAAAGTTTCTATTCTATATTTATGTCACCATATCACATACAACTAGAACTGATTTCGACTGGATTTATCCTTCCAACCTTTAGGAACCCAGCGAGGATATTAAAAAATTTCCTGGAAGTCACGTGGCGGGGAGATGCGATAAAATCGCAACGTCTGATCGAATTGATACCAAATCCGACTCTGCGAATCGAAACTTGATACAAATTAAAAATCTTGATTTACAGAATGGAACCTCAAAAAAAGAACCACAATGGTTGCGGAAAAGCTAGAGCAAAACCCGACCAAAAACGCCCCAAAAAATATACACACCCCCTCCAAAAAGGTATCCGCGACTTCGTAACAACACGCATCCCACCATCCGACCTACAAGAATACAATCTCTCAATAGAAACTTTCATGGATGGCCTCCCAAAACGCTACACGGTATACCAGCCCCTCCTGCTCCTCCCCCCAAATGCCCTCACCACGCCACCAGCATGGGGCGCGCTCTACGCAGCTCTGAACGCCTCCCAACGAGCTGCGCTGTTTGAATCGGTAGTGGCCAATTTTCGGACTATGGGCGTTACGCATGTCGCTATGAATGCGCCTATTGCACTGACTCATCCGCAGGGGCAGGAGAATCGGATTAGGAGTCCGGTGGGGTTGGTTCCGTTGTATGGGGATTTTGGGACTGCGCCGTCTGTATCTGCGGATGGAGATGGAGATATGGACAATGCGCATCCATCTGAGAAGGATCTGCAAAGTGCGCTGTGGGTGCATACGGTGCAGAATCAGGGAATTGTGCAGACCTGGGCGCCGCTGTATACGATGTTCTCGAGAGGGAATATCACCGAGAAAGCGAGAGTTCTGGGGCATGCGGGTGTGTTTGAGGGATTGGATGAGGAGTCCTTAGCTGGGGAAGCGGTTGGGGATGTGGGTGTTATCGATATGTATGCGGGGATTGGATATTTTGTATTTTCGTATTTGAAGAAGGGGGTTAAGAGGGTTTGGGGGTGGGAGATTAATGGGTGGTCGATTGAAGGGCTACGTCGGGGTTGTATCGCGAATGGATGGGGGTGCAGGGTTGTCAGGTTGCGGGACGATGGGGGATTGGTGGATCGGCCTATTCCAGAGCTTGTTGACAGCCTTGATGATGATACGAGGGTGGTTATATTCCATGGTGACAATCAATTTGCGGCTGGCATATTGGATGAAATCCGGGGTTTGATGCAACCCCGGGGGAACTGGAATAGCATCAGGCATGTCAACTTGGGCCTACTTCCTTCTTCTCATGGTTCCTGGGACAATGCTACCAAGATGATTGACATGGACAAGGGAGGCTGGATCCATGTCCATGAGAACGTTGATGTTCGGGAGATCGACAAGATGCAGGACGATATTGTCGCTGAGATTAAACGACTACGATCCCAGAACCGCCCTGATCCGAATCCTGTTGAGCACAGTGTTGACTGTCGGCATGTCGAGCGTGTCAAGACCTACGCGCCAGGCGTTATGCACTGCGTTTTTGACGTTCGATTATCTAGGACAAAAGCGACTAATTGAGATCTGCATGAGGACCCTCGGATCTCTTCCCAAATCAAATCACCATAGAACTTCAAAACGACAATGCGTATTAACTGGTCTTCTCTGTAAAGTGAATTCCACACGCTTGAGATCATGCTATTAACAAAGACATATATACATCAACGAGAACAAAAGCAATCTACCCATTAACCTTGTGGCTACTGTCTAAGGAACTTCTGCGGTATGTTCGCCTGTACAATTGGCATCCTCTCAAGCTGCTCCAACCGGTCCGCAGCATCTTCGAGCTGATCATGCTGCCGGAAGTGCTCGATATCCTCCGGGTGCGTGAGTTCTTCCTCCGTCGCGTCGTCTCCGTGGAACTGCTCGAAGTGATGGATTTCATATTCGTATTCAATGTCTCCGTGGTGACCAGGCCCATATCCAAGATCCGGTAACCGCACCCCCGACGAGATCAGACGCATCCAGTCATCACGAGTAATTATGCCTGTCCTCCCAGGGTCGAAGAGAGAGAACACCTCCCGGACGGCTTGTTGCTTTTGTTCCTCGGTCACGCCAGCATTCGATTGATCGTCGAGACCGTATGTTTTGCGCACTTCGTCGGCTGTCCACATGCCGGAGGAGTCGTAATCATGAAGGGTGAAGAAGGAACCGGCGTCGAACGAGTCAATGTGGTGTTCCTCTATTCAGGAGTTAGCACGAGGTTCTGTAGATCCGGGATTTTGGAGATCCCAATCAAGTCTATCCTCACCCTGCATGTGACGAGTCGCCCAGTCTGAAGACGGGCTCTCGTTCGAATGGGACCCATGGGCACTGGCAAGCCCGCTCAAGGCGAGCAGCACAGTAGCAAGACCGAGTGATTGAGCACGCATCTTACCCAACAGCGTTAAATTCCTGCAAATAGAAAAGAAAACGATGCAGCGATGAGGATATAAACGTCTTCAATACCAGGCAGAATAGTATTGCTGTAAACAATTCGAGACAAAATGGTTCCCCTGGCAGATAACGCTTAGTTGGTCCTCTTCGGGGGGTGTTTGCAATGTTTGCAGCGGATCATCCGGTCACTCTCAGAAATTCCTCTCGTCCCGCACATATTGTTCCATGGGCGTCTTCTCCGTTTGTTGACCGGTTTTCTATATTGAAGGGCAATTGATCATTTACTATCATTCTCCAGAATTGCCTGTCTGTTAATTATCATCCCGACTAAAGAAACCCCCGGTCCCGGCCAGAAATGTCGAGATAATGCAAAGGCTTTGGTCTCGCGCAGCTCCGGCGACGACCTGCCGTCAAGTCACCCAACCGAACGCCGCTGTGGTTGGTGTCACCCGAGGGGCAACCGCGGCAAGTAAACGACGACTTCGCTTCGCCAATTCGTTTACCGCATTCTACTCAAGCATCTTCGCTGCCGCCGCTCTCGCCGATGCGCAGGTCAAGGATAAACGTCGGGTGGAATGGGAGGAGAGGATAGCGGCTGTGAAGGAGGAGGTCGATGTGTTGGTTGGCGAGGAGCAACGACTTATATCGGCGCTCGAGTCGCGGAAAGGGCGCCGGGTGGTTGGTGGGACGACAATTCAATCTCGATCATACAGCACGACGGTTCCCCGCTTCAGCATAGATATGGATCATGACCTGGACGAGCATGAGCTGGTTAAGAGAAGCCTTGCGGAATTTGACAATCAGGACGATGCTGCGGTACGACAACACGAAGCCGAAGAGGAACCCGACGAGTTGAGGACCCCGATTTGGCTTGCAGGCCCCTCGATGAAAGAAAAGGCCATCCGTGTTCTAGCATTGAAGCAACTCGCAATTCGACTTATGCTACGTCCGACTCTTGCCCATGACTACGAAGGTCTTCCGATGAAATATGCTGGTGATAACGATGTGCCTCGCATAAAGCCAACACGCCTTCTCACAGAGCTGAACAACCTGAGAAAGAGGATAGATTTCTTGAGGGAGAATGAAAACGTGAATGTCGACGATATCATGCACGCTTTTCGGGCAAATCCGTATCATGTGGTGCGGCAGGATAAATTCAAACTTGACAATGAGATGGAACAAATCACCAACATTTACCTCTCAGGGCGAATATCTCTCCAGGAATACTTGCTCCGAGTAGCGAGCAATCTCTCGCGATCTATCGAACCTGACCGGCCACGGGCATTCAAAATCATGCTTTTGGCTTTCACGCATACTCGACAGAATGACCTGGGGCTTATGGTTCTCCGCACACTGTTTCCGAATCGATTCCGACTTAGCTCGCCATTGATTATCACGATTCTGAATTTCTATCGAAAAACCAAGGACCTCCTCAACTTCGACCTTTTCTTGCAAATGCTTATAGGAGGAGGATACCCGGTGAACTTGGGCAAAATGCCCCACTTCAGACATAAGGTGATAAACGGAATGGACCTGACAATTCCGCCACTGGATAGTTCAAACCCAGTTCTTTACGCCGCTCTGATCTCCGCATGTCTCCGTTTCGACCAGCCTGAAAGAGCTGATGCATATCTCCAGGCCGCGCGATTGACCGGCTACATGGATGATTACCACACGCTATTCGCCTATCTGAAATTCTACGCTATCCGACAAGACTGGTGGAACGGGGTGAATACATTGAAGCGAGCTATTGCCTACATGGGATCGACAAGCGTTCACATTGAGAAATACGCAGAGAGATTGATATTCTTGATGGTGCATTTGTGCGATTCTTGCGAGAAGTCTGCTGTTTCAGAGGCTATCATCAAAGCTGCCGTTGAAAGTGGTTTTGACCCAAGGTTAGGGGAGAGGCAGCAGGATATCGAAGACGAGATCGACCCTCTGTTTGAAAGGTGGATAGGTGCTTCGATGATGTCGGAATCCGGTAACGAGGGTTTACCAATTGGAGAGAAATGCTTCTCGTTTTTACGCATCGCTGGGGATGTTGTTAGCGATCTTGGCGAGTTCCCAGAAGAGCAGAGTCCTGCTCGGTTACGGCGAAAATGGTCAGGGCACTTCTCACAATCTCTCCTGTCGTCTGTTCTTTCTGAAAGACGTCCTCAACATAATAGCCCCGGTGAAGATGGCGTAGCTCCTACAGAAGCAGGGACTACTCCTGAATCAGTTGACGGTACAGGAATCCCTGAGTTGGACAGCCACAATGCCGAAACTTCAGCACCCGGAATCCTCATCCAACAAGGGGAAGAGATCTCACTCCTCCGTCGCGACATCAACCGCCTGGATCAAAGGCTCGATGACGCTATCGAGGCCAATAAATTTCAAACCGAGACCATGACCGCCCACAACGACGTGATAAGCCTCATGAAAGACGAACTTCGCGAGCTGAGAAAGGTCAGCAAGATAACCAAAGAATCCTACCAAGCTCACGAGAAAACCTCCACAAGGCAAGACGAGGAGATTCGGTCCCTGAAGTTTGAAGTTTCAGAGCTTAAAGAGAGCCTCGCTTCTGAACGAGGCGCATTGAACGAGGCATTACGCTCACTCAAGACTGCGTTAAACGAACTACATGAAGTTAAGGGCCAAGTCGCTGGTAATAGCAAGACAGGCCAATCAATACAAGCCGACATTGCGGACTCGACGACCAATATAAGGGACCAAGCGGCGAACTTGAAGGCGAAGGCCGGAGTACTCCCATCGAAACTCGAGTTCAAGCTTGCTAAACAGCAAGCGGCCAGCTTGGACTCTATACCTCACAGCCGGAAGAAGTGAGAATTTGGTTGTTAGAGCATGGAATGATATTTGTTAGAATGAATGATCGATACTCGTCGAGAGATGTTTACCCTATCTTGTCCCGTTTATGCCCACGCTCTTCTTCACTTCCCTTCTTGTTCATCCTTTTGGTCATTTCATTTCATTTCCTTTGCATTTGGATACCTGTATAATTGTATATTATGTTACGGCCGGTTATGTACAGTATTGAATAAAAAGCATTATATAGCCGACAAGAAAGGATGCCGTGTCGGATGGATTCTTACGAGACACCCGGAGTTGAGACGTTTGTTTGAGTTGTATCTTGAGTCGGTTTGGTTCGGACTGATTAAGAAAGTAGATGCAGCTCAATTTTGTTCCAGAATCTGGTCTAAGAGTCCCAAGTATCATGTCAAGTCGTAAGTACATAAATTCATGAGCGAACCAACGACGCCTGCCTGGGGTAATATAAAACAGCCATATATTTTCTAAACTGAGCCGTTAAAAGCTTGGGTAACAATATATCAAGAAAAAAGTCTAATATTATATGCTCCGAGTCGATTATCGTCTCTTGCCGGGGTCAGCGCGCATCTTCTCTTTGCGAGCGAGTCTTTCGGCGGCGCGAAGGAGGGACGAGCGGACGTCGCCCTTGGCGAAGCCGGAGATGTCGTAGTATGTGGGGGCGATGTCCTGGAGGGATTGTTAACATTGAGGGATTCTTCTCGGGTTGAAGTGGAGGAAGGAAACATACCAATAGCCATTCTGGCTTGACGGCAGTGACTGTCCGGATGTAGTTCTTGGTTGTCAGGACAAATTCGTTGTATAAAACCCATTCCGCTTCAATTGCCAGCACAGTGGACGGGTGGAGGAGAACGTTCTGGTTGTCCTTGATTGTGATGTACTGGTTCTTGCCCTGCGTTTCCTTCTTGGCGACCTGCATGAAGAATCCAGCACACAGCGCGCGGCGGATGTTTTCGTAGTAGCGCTTGTCTTCGAATGGTGTGGAGACCATGTCTAGCTCTGAGCGCTCCATGATGCGAAGGAGTTGCATGCGGACATTGTCTGCGGACTGGAGGGATCGGAGGGAGAGGAAGTGGTCGTGACACCATTGCTTGGGGTTCTCCTGAGCTTCGGGGCTTTTGAATGCGTGGTAGACATTGAGGAGAGTGAGGTGGTCGCCGTCGGGATGGGCGAAGAGGTTCTTCATTTCGTCTGCGCGCTTTCGTTGGGATGCGGGTCTGACGAACACCTGGGGAACAGACAAGAGTGCCGTAATGGAAAGGATCTCGTTCGAGCAGTAGAATTCTGGCGAGCTGATCAACATGACAGCGAGGGCAGGGTCGAGAGGGAACTCTGATGCGAGACGACCAAGCTGAGTCAAGTTGCCCTCGTCGTCGAGACAGGCCAGGTAGTTGAGTTCCTCTAGGGCTCTCATCAGAGTCTCAGGAGCAGGAGGATCCATCAAGTCGAAATGAACCAAGTCGTCGATGCCAAGCTTCTTCAATTCCAGGACCGTCGACGAAAGGTTGGAACGGAGAAGTTCAGGATATGTTTGATCAA
Source organism: Aspergillus ruber CBS 135680 (assembly GCF_000600275.1). Classification (NCBI taxonomy): domain Eukaryota; kingdom Fungi; phylum Ascomycota; class Eurotiomycetes; order Eurotiales; family Aspergillaceae; genus Aspergillus; species Aspergillus ruber. The sequence continues at coordinate 151,674 of NW_024467314.1, read as the reverse complement.
TCAATTCCTTCTTGAAAGCCGCCTCAGTGTAAAGACGGAAGCACTTTCCGGGGCGTGTACGACCGGCACGACCAGCTCTCTGTTGCGCAGAGGCTTTAGAGATGGGGGAAACGAGGAGAGACTCGACACGGATACGAGGGTTATAGATCTTCTGCTTAGAGAAACCGGGGTCCACGACATACACGATACCGTCAATGGTAAGCGAAGTTTCAGCAATGTTGGTCGAAATGATGCACTTTCTACCGGGGCGGCCACCTGGGCCTCGTGCAGCAGGTGCTGGCTCGAAAATACGTTGCTGCATGTGTGGAGGAAGACTACCGTACAGCGGGTAGCACTTCAAGGGAGCAGCGTCGGCTTCTCGCATCATCTCATCTGCTTCCAGGGAAATCTTGCGCACGGAATCCTCAATCTCTTCCTCACCTGTCAGGAACAATAGGATATCGCCTTCATCCTCGCTGGCGTGGATCTGCAGAACCGTGCGAATTGCAGCCTCAACATAGTCCTGCTCCGGCTCGGGGGTGTAGAAGATCTCGACTGGGTGGGTTCGTCCGGGAACAGCGAGCAGGGGCGCGTCCATGAAGTACCGCTGGAACTTTTGTGCATCCAGTGTAGCAGACATGATAATAATCTTCAGATCAGGACGACGCACGACAACCTCTTTCAACAGACCCATCAACACATCGGTGGCCATAGTTCTTTCGTGAGCTTCGTCCAGAATAATCGTGCTGTACCTCGAAAGTGTGTTGTCGTTCATCGCTTCCCTCAGAAGCATACCATCCGTCATGTACTTGAGGATTGTCCGGGGACTCGTCATGTCTTCGAAACGGATACTGTAACCAACTTCCTCTCCCAACTTGCAATCCATCTCCGCAGCTACACGTTGAGCGACGGACATAGCCGCCACACGTCGCGGCTGAGTACAGGCAACCTGCTTGCCTTGAGTCTGTGGAAGGTCATCGAACAGGACGAATTGGGGGATCTGTGTTGTCTTTCCGGAACCGGTTTCACCGACGAAGACTAGAATCTGGGACTGCTGGTAGAGCTGGAGGAACTCATCTCTTAATCAGACGTTAGCAGCTAAATCTATCTTGCGCGATCTTACCAAGTAACTTACCTTTGAGCATGGACTGGAAGATCGCGACGAGTCTGCAGGATCGAGACATATTTATTTGAGAACGGCTGTCCGTTGAACGGGTTGACCTCGCTATCCTCAACGTCCTTCGCCAGCTTCGCCGTCGTCTGATGTCTCTTCAATTTGCCATAGGCCGGGTTCTTCTCTGCCATACCATCGTCCCATCCATTACCGTTCGAGTCCTCATCAGCGTACATGTGAGCCAGGTACGGATTGTCCTTGGGATCCGTCTCGGTCTTGTCCATTTTTTGACGCTTAGATCGCGAACCGTCCTCAGTCTTTGGACGACGATCGACCATGATGATGTGATAAAAGACGAGAAAAACAAACCAAGCGTTTTTTGAACGAGTTGCGTTTGCGCCGAAGAAGAAGAAAAATCAATGGAAAAAAAGTTCGGAAAGATCGCTGTGGCTGAAAGTGGCTAATGGCATCACCAAGATAGGCAAGTATCCCGCATAGCCACAGTTTCCTATCGGGGACTGGCCACCGCCCGCGGTATTCTGCCGGGTTCCCCACGAAAGGTAAGGGAATTGCAAAGGGAGGTGCAGACCAAGTCTCGAGGGAGCCAATCGTCCTCCCTTTCACCCTCTTTTCCGGTCCAGGATTGCTCCAGGGAGCGCTTGGAATAGGGTATCTTGACTCTATTTCCTATGAATCGGTGCTTTTGTCGGCTCTGAGAACTGGCATTCTTCGATTGTCCACAAACGGCAGCCAACAGTCTTTTCCTGGCAGAAGTGGCAGAAGAGATATTTTCGCCAGGATGGATTCATTTAGCATGGAGGACGCGGTCCCCAGCTTCTGCGTTGGTCATCATGAGTCCAATCGTTCGTATGCTGTCACGCCTGATGTGGTGCGCAAGGCCCACGAGAGTAATGTACGATTGTTCCCTGCCGCTTCTCCATATGGCGATATCAATTGAGCCCAATTTGACCATGACTGTGAACAGTATGACATGCTTACCACGCCTATCACCACCTCCCATTTTCATTCCCGCGTCCTAACCCTCCTCTCGTCTCATCTATCCGGCATGCAACTTGCGACGACTGATAGACATGGCACCATGGGAACAACTCGGAATACTAGGCCATTGGTAATTCCGCCGCTTGGCCCGGCTGATACGCATTTGACCCCAAATGACGCTATGAGCCAAGTGGTAGGGGTCACTAGTTCTTGGATTGATCTGTGCTCCCCGGACCCGTTGATTGCGGACATCTCCCGTCAGGTTCTCATGCTGGAGATTGCGTATGCAGCATTCTGTGGTATTGGCTACCTGCTGGTTCCAGGACCAAAGCTACACCATGGGAGCATGCAGGCCGAAGGAACGGTTTACTATGCTAGGACTATCCAGGACGCATTGAATCTCGGTCCTTATATCCAGTTCCATATCTGGTTGAGAACTATCGATAACCCGGAAAATGAGGTGGACCAAATGGGTGATCTTGCTCCTCTTGCCCGCGGGGAGTTCCTTGAGCCAGAAGAAGATGCAACGCCGAGGGTGGACTCTTTCGGTACCTGGGAGGCATGGGATTTAATCCGGAGAACCTGTAAATATCATGCACGACTACTCGTAGGTAAGAATGGATGCTCTCCCTCTTCTCATGCCATGTGCTCTGTGTCTTTTTTCAATCACTTGGAGTCTCGGACTAAGTTAACGTTCGATAGCTCTCTCCATTCCAAAACATCTCCCGCCTGTGTCCGTCCAGTCCCGGTGGCATTCTGAGCCTGTGCACCTTCTTACTTTTGACACCAACTGCTTTATCAGGAACCAGAAAGGATACCCGGTTTTGTCCAAAGCGCATCAGTCTTTGATAACCCGGTTTATGCGCCTGCGTAGTGCCCCGTGGATTTTGCTTTGTGATGTCGGTCCTATTCCTGGCATCGAGATGAACGACAACACTAACCAGTCCAACCTATCTGGGTCTGAATTCCCCAGTCTTGGACAGGCTTCTATCGCGAGCAAGAAACATCATGATCTGACTCCACACTTATCTTACATGAGGAACCTTCAGCAGAAACAACCTGCTCGTAGCGCCATCGAAAGATTTGGTACTGGATACCAAGACTATCTGCAAGCTCCACTGCAGCCGCTGACGGTTAATCTGGAGAGCATTACATATGAAGTCTTTGAAAAGGATCCTATCAAGTACGACTGGTATGAGCGTGCTATTGCAAAGGCCTTGAGTGATTGGGCAGACCAAAAGAAACCTACATCCAACCCTGATGGTCGGGTGGTTGTCGCTGTTGTTGGTGCTGGTAGAGGACCTCTGGTAACCAGGGCTCTTCGTGCCAGTGCCCAAACGGGTGTCGACATCGATATGTGGGCCGTGGAGAAGAATCCCAATGCCTTTGTTCTCCTACAGCGTCACAACGAAACTACATGGGGTGGCAAGGTGACCCTTGTACAGTCAGACATGCGAGCCTGGAAGGGGCCTCAAGTGTTGAAGAAAGTCACTACTGGACCACCTGCACCAGTTGGGCAGTCACTTGGTATTGAGGGCTCATCTCTCCTTACCGGAGAGCAAGCCACTGTACCACCAGTCACTCCACCGATTCCGGAATATACCAATACTCATGTCGACATTGTGATCTCCGAGCTTTTGGGTTCCTTCGGCGACAATGAGCTGTCCCCTGAGTGTTTGGATGGCATTACTCCTCTAATCAATCCTGTGCATGGAATATCCATCCCGGAGTCCTACACAGCACATTTATCGCCAATCTCCGCCCCAAAACTTCATGCCGATGTCATGAATGGGTCCGCCACCAACCCGGCCGCCCCTGAAACGCCATACGTTGTCATGCTGCATGCGGTCGACTTCTTGTCTACAAACCACCCACCAGCTACCAGCGTCTTGAATAACAACAGTGGCAGCATCCACAATCACCTCCGCTCTTCGATTTCCACACTTCCTGGTCCGGAGTTCGCAACTCCATTCGTCCAGACAGCATGGTCATTTTCGCACCCGAACCGTCACATTCCTCCTCAGTCATCCTCGTCATCCACCCTCTCAAATGCGCATAACGTCCGTCGGACCCGATTAGCTTTTCCCGCTCAGAATCGCGGGGTTTGTCATGGTATCGCCGGATACTTCGAGACTGTGCTTTATCGCGACGTTGAGCTCTCGACGAATCCTGTGACGATGGACAGCAAGAGTGCTAACATGATTAGCTGGTTCCCAATCTACTTCCCTTTGAAGGTGAGTCTTTTTATTTTTGTTGCCCCTCTCCTATCCACTACAGCAATCTCGTTGGCTGGTATCATTGGCCATTGATAGAGGATTGGCTAACGGTTTTTATTTATATTAGACACCTCTTGGAGTGCCCGAAGATGGCGAAATCGTTGTGACAATGTATCGGCAAACTGATGACCGCAAGGTATGGTATGAGTGGATAGTTGAGGTGTTTGCCCTCGAACGCACGGCCGAAACTGGGACGAGCGGGGTTATGAGCCCTGTGATGAGCGGTGCTAGGACGGACTCGCCAGGCGCTGATAGCGCTAGCGCTACGAGCAAGGACAAGCAGCAACAGCAGCAACGTGAGCGACGTGCTCGGCGGATTAAGGTGGGTATGAGCGATTTACATTCGAGTATCAAGGAGGGATGTCTTATGTGAAATGGATATCTGGACCCGGCCTGTAGCTATCGTATCACTACTTGGAAACATAAAAGCAACAACACTATTGACTCTTGACGTCTATTATCGTCACTATGAACAATTCTGCAGTACCCCAACTATCCTGTACCATGCTCTACTAGAGGAACACCGCTTGATAAAATGAGGTCATGGTCCACGAGATCGCTCCACTATCGGCATCTCGTATCGGTTCTTTCACACCGATCCTAACTCCTTCCCAGATCGGTTCGATTCCTCGACATATCACGTTTTGACGATGTGAAAAATCCAGAAATCGTGCATTGAAAGACGGAGCTGCTGCCGTTTCAGAAGAAGATATGCAGTCCGGACCATTTCCGTGATGTGACGAGATCGGACATGCATGTAGGTGATGAGTGGGCCGATATATGAGGCTGGGATATTACTATCATTCGTGGAGTTCTAACCGCTGAAGATTCCGATTTAACTTATGGTAGGTGGAGGCCGTTAAAACCGTTAGACCTTATGTATTGTGAATATCCATGCTGACTGTATTGGTTTGCTGCGCTATAGCACGCTTATTATTGCATCGTGCGGCCGCTGCCAGGATGGCACATCTGTAGCCAATCATGTGTCGGGTTTGGAAATTCGTATAGAACGGAGATGCGCGATAATGGAATAACTTGACATTGTAACGATGCGGTATGCGATGGACATCATTGAGCTGGTAGACATGGAGGGCACGAGGTCAGTGGTATTTCTAGTCGCCTGTGCCCGGGCACAATCAGCTTGTTCCCCAATCAGTATCCAGCAATTTTTTCGTTGTCGAGCTGCATCTCTAACAATGACAGCGGTTGCAGAAACTTTCATTAGTATCGCTTGGGGCGTTCTGTCTATAACTTCTTCTTTATACCTCCTGTCCTACTTCAACTCCCCACTAAAAGACTTCCCGGGACCGATCCCTGCTGGTCTCACAAACCTGTGGCGCTTCCTGGATGTCTTCCATGGCCGGCCTGACAAGACACAGCTGGAGCTGCATAGGAAATATGGCAGTGCTGTGCGGATTGGTCCAAATGTCATCAGTTTGTCGGATCCCGGTCTGATCAGTAAGGTGTATACGACGAAGGGGGCGTGGAGGAAGGTTAGTACAGCTCTATCCCTTCAAGTATATTGACTGACACGATGTCCATGACAGAGTGATTTCTATACTGTCAATGACGCCCGTGTTCACGGAATGCGAGTGCCCAACGTCTTCTCCAGCACGGACGAGAAATGGCACTCGATGGTCCTACGCCCGATTCGTCAGGCGTATTCGATGACGCAAGTCCTCGATATGGAGCCTCAAATAGAAGTAACTATTGATCTTCTATGTCAGAAGTTAGACGAGAGGTTTGTGAAACCAGGGATTGCATGCAACATGGCGGACTATTTGCTCTACGGTTTGTCCCGTGAAAATTATATCGTTGGCGGTTGCTGACAACTCCAGCTGCATGGGATGCTATGGGCCAAGCAACCTTCTCAGGAACTCTTGGAATGCTTGAAAAAGGATACGATCCTACCAAAATCATCCAGACTGCGAAGAATACCATCGACTATTTCGCCTGCGTAAGTCAGGTTGCTCAACCTCATCCGAGGCACTAAGCTGATAACGCGACAGTTCAGCCAAATGCCGAATGTCGACAATGTTCTAGGCAAGAACAAAATAGTCGAGGCCATCTCCCCTTCTGGCCTCGGCTGGGCAGTAAAGTATATCCAGGATATGTACATAGAACGGAAGAAGGAGTCGCAAGCAACAGCAAGACCAGTTGACTTCATGGACCGCGTCCTCCAAGCACAAAAGAAGTCCCCAGAGATTGTCGACAATGGAATGGCAACCATCTACCTTCTATCCAATGTGCTAGCAGGGAGCGACACTACAGCAACAGCTATGTGCTCTGCTATCTACTACATCCTAAAGCACCCCTCCGTGCATAGCAAGCTACGCGAGGAGCTGGACTCTGCCAATCTACCCTTCCCCGTGAAATGGAAAGACCTTCAGCACCTCACTTACTTCACAGCCGTCATGCGTGAAGCAAAGCGTATCCATCCTGGAGTAGGGATGCTCATGGAGCGTGTCGTCCCAGCAGGCGGCTTGTGTCTCCCAGATGGCCGTTTCGTACCTGAGGGTACCATCGTGGGTATGAACCCATGGGTGATCAATCGAGATGCGGACACATTTGGGCCGGACGCGGACCATTTTATTCCTGAGCGATGGTTGCAGTTGTCGGGCGAAACGGGCGAGGAGCATCAGGTACGAGTTGCGAGGATGCAGCGCGCTTTCTTGACTTTTGGGGCTGGTTCGAGGAGTTGTATTGGGAGGAATTTCAGTGAGATGGAGAGCGATAAGATTGTGGCTACGCTCTTTGCAAAATACGAGGTACGTTAATATCTGTTCCTGTGTCGTGGAGGACTAGAGAGGATAAGACGTGCTGACAGTGATTAGATGGAGTTGGCTTATCCGAAGGATACTTGGAATGTTACCAGTCTGTGGTTTGTTCGGCAGGATAATATTGTTGTTAACTTGAAGGGTAGGGTATAGGTGATGATGGGACTGTAAATACATGCTTTGCTTTCAATTGATACCTTCATGCATATATTTATTACTGAACAGTTAATCCATATACACATGTATGTCAGATCATGTCGCAACATCTAGCATGGCAAAGAGCTGTCTGTACGGCAGCTAGTCATGACTTAATGACTTTGGATTTGAGCTGTAGTAGGTGAGATATTCTCTACTGGGTTTTATTTCACCCCATTTATATTTCTACTTTTCCGATGTGGCTGGTCTCAAGAAGGGAAGGAGGTAGGAGGTAGGGTCTGAACGGTGCCTGCCGGTCGTGTTTACCTTCCCGTCTCTCTTGCTTTATTTCTTACCCCCTCCTATTTCTCTCCACTCCTCTTCTTCTCCCTTCTGTCTTCCAACCATATTATGTCTTGCGTCCATCTTTCTTACAACTTGCTTTTCACTTTGCTATTTCGCCTTCTGTTCTACTTTTACTATGAATACTTTGTCTATGCTCAAACTCCCTTGCATGAAGAGGGTCAAATTCGACTCCTGCTTGACGACCGAAGATGGAGCAGGCGGTAAGCACACCCACTTCTCTACACGACTGCTTGCTGACAAACTATTCCCAGACATCGAACCTGTTGAAGCGGGCACAGAGTTAGAAAGCACTGCCGAACACAACGCTGCGTCTTGCAAACCAGTTGGACTATTCGAAGACGAGCTGTTCCAGTTTCACAGAGAGCTTGAGCTGTTTCCAGACAGCTGGCCCGATTGTAAGAACGTGAGGGATCTTTCACTTATCGCTGGGTTGGATGAGCATCAGGAGGAATGCCTTGAGAATCTAATCTCAGGAACCACCAGCTCGCCGCTCCGGGAGCAGATGACAGAGGTGGCTACTTTATATGTCAGGTCAATCCATGCTGAGGTACCAGATTGGCCAGATTAGAGCATGATCCCTCGCATCCGCCCTAAGGAAGACGATGATGATGCGGGGTTTCTGATCGCCCTTTTGGTCCACTGTTTCCATGTCGTCAAGTCTCGACAGGGCCAAGTGGGGGAATATATTGCAGACATCATTGTCGATGCTTTTTACGAGTACGAGCCTTTCATGCTGCCGCCATGAGTACGGGCCACCATTGGGGATGTCGCTGAAGGCTCGTTCCATCGGATAAAAGACACATTCTTGTGCCGCAAACCTCACAAGACACCTGAGAGCATGATGTGGACAAGGTTGACACCTCGAAACGTGGGGGAAATCTGGAGGATTATCTGAATGAAGGCACCTGGGAATGACATATATATAGGGGCGACACACGCACACACGCACCTGCGGAGGACCTGGATATTGGATACATAGATAACCGGTGGAGGATCATGTTCTGGGGAAGTCAGTTTTTATAGTCCCAGTCGAGGTTTTTACTCTGCACTACACAAAGAATGTCTCCCTTGATCCTATGCCCAAATGAGCGGATGACTTGAAATTCTATCAATCAATACATCTGACAACCTGGAAAATCTTTATCAAAATTTAATCCGTAGCGCGAGCTTCTGTAGAACTTTTAATTTCAATACTTACTTCGTAGACCCTAGTATACATGGTAATATATATAAGCAGAAGCAGTGTTGAGCATGCTGAGCACATGATGACGACTATACCGTAAGAGATTGATTTTTCTTTGTCTATCGGAGCCCAAAAAGGAAATATAGGGCCGAATGTTTATTGCACTTCACTCATATATTAAATCTCTCCACCTTAAATGAGTTACTCTCGACCCTGTTTTGACAATAGTCGAACCTGAAGCCCCTGTCAAACACGAACTTAGTCTTCCCCTCTCGTCAGCAGGCGACGAAGACCAACATCACGACGCCACCGACGAAGAAAGCTCCTCAGGATGACACAAATACTGGCAATTCTGGAAAAGGCATACTCTTCTAACTCGGTTAAAATCGAATAACCTCGAAACTAGTGGCGTGATTGCAAGAATGTAGCACAGTTCGCAGGACTCGCTCACATGAATGAATGTCGGTCAATTCATTTTGAATATATGTGCAGGCGTTTAACAGATAGATTCACTGATTTTATACTATTTTCTTGAGGCGCGTCAAACTACGCGAGACTGGGCCTTATCTGATACCTCTGACTTGAGACTTAACAAAATCTGGGACAATGAGGGCTTGCTTGCTGTTTATGCCAAATGTTTTCAGATCGCCAATGAACCAGAGGGCGTTTATAGTCCTGTGTTCAACTATACTATCAGAAGTGAAACTGTTCAGCCATCAGAGCCAATTTGGCTGCTGTATCCTCCAGCGCGATGGCCAGTAGCCCGCACTTTCGACGAGACGCGGCGAAAGCATTACATCACAGCATAACCACAAGAGCTATACACATAGCGAAAGTTGGCTAGATAGTAGCTCTTGAGCGATATTATGACGCGCCGTCCCTCTGAATCTGCAAGTATTCTTCTCACAGGGAATCACTTGAACTTCCCCCCGACAGGGTCTCCTCTACTAGGAAAAGAGCCTATTGACGAGGAGCGTCTTCCTGGTTACAATTCCAAGGAATTTAACCCTGTCAAGCCTGGAGCGGTACTAGCCAAGGTTATCAGATTCTTATCTCTGTTGTAAATATTTCGGACCGCGGGGGAATATAAAGAGTATACCACAGTTCGTTGATTTCAGAAACGCCACAAGGCTCAACTCCGAGGATGCTGATGAAATCTACTCTATAGAGCTAGGCCGTTATCATGTGCCAAAAGTTATCCTCGGCTGTGACTGGAAGATGAGTGCAGATATATGGAACCTGGGTGTCCTTGTGCGTTCTATGTTTCCCCGTTCATGACTTCGTTGCTAACAGTACACCGGCTTTAGGATTTCATCCAGGGCAATGAGTCGCTCTAAAACACTTATAATGCCAAAGCTCGCACCGTAGAGATGATAGTCCTACTTGGACTACCGCCACAGAGCTGGTTGTGAGATCAAAGCGATGTTGAGTCAAAGGTGGCATGATCCTATCTCAATCGAGAATGGTAGTATCTGCAAGACCTCCGAGCAGTATTTCGGTGGTCCATCTTTCGACCAAAATGGTATCAGAAGCACTTTGTATAGAACAGAGCCACGAGTTTGCTGATGTTGTTTCAGGCATATCCATATATGATAATCTGACCCCGAATCACAGCTTTACGTATGTGCTCCCGGCCGTAGAAGACAAGGAGAAGGAGTATTTTCTGTCCTTCGTGAAAATGGTGCTTGCTTCGCTACCAAAGGAAAGGAGAACGACACGGGAGCTTCTAGGGCATTGTAACGGCTCAGTTCAGCGCCTACATCAGCAAACATCATCAACACGGCAAACAATATCATGGAAGCAATCAAGACAAACAAGCTACTTAGCGAGACGATACACAGCCATATAGGACTTCTTCGTGTAAATAGACTTGCCTCTTCTTCTCTTTTCTTCTCCAGATTCGATATTCTAGTCGATGGCTACACTAGTTTAGATAGGAATATCATTTCATTAGTATCTACTGTTCCGAGCTCGTGACAAGCATCCGCTTATTGGCATAAAAATAGGGGTCTCAGTTGTGCTTACGGACATGCGTCTATTACAAGAGAGTCTGAGAGAGTTGTATGAAGTCGCAAGTCTACACCCTTAAGCTTAAGTGGTAATATCACTTGCTGTACTTGTATGATCCGGAGAATACCTGTGTCCATGAATATTACCCACGAACCATACGCATGTCACAACCTGGCTTCCCTCGTATCGTATCTAGGGTTCTAGTTAGTTGTATTTCGAGACAGGACACTTACCCTAAGTGTCTTCCAAGCACTCATATGCTCAATGACCATCCAGGTCCTCTGTATATCACGTCGAAGGTATCTCGCCCCCTCCAGGCTCTGTAAGGTAGTCAACAGGTAGAATCGGTAAAGGTGTCGGAATATAGAGGTTCCTTACCGAACAATACCAACTGATGCCTGATTGATGCCTTGCTGATATCATATGGCGCAAAGCAGCGTATTTACTCTGCTATTACTGCTTTTGAAACCGCACAATCGCTTAGTATACTCTATAAGGTATTTACGGTCGTATATAGGATCC